>NC_056739.1:10181228-10486228 GCF_019279795.1 Protopterus annectens
GCTGCGCTGTGTTTAAACATCTTTGCATTGGGTTACCTTGCCAATGGCCACATATTTGGCCATTGGCATGCTGCCTGACACATATGCACCCTTTATTTGGAGCTGACATGGCTCCGTTGTGATTTTTGCAGAAACGTACTCAGTTGTCAACTGAATACATTTCTGCAGCTAAAACGTCTCTTACACGGGCTGGTTTCTGCTTCGTGAATCGCTAATATACCTCATTTGCATACCTTTCGGCTGCAAGTGAGGCATTTAGCATATCCACTCCCAGTCCGTGTAAGAGACGTTTTAGCTGGTCTCTTACACGGAGTTTCGGGCTGTTCCTGGATCGCGAGGCTTGCATGGCGTGTTACACGTCTGTTACACTCCGTGCAAGCCTTCATAAATCCTGCCCTCTGACAAGTTTGTCACTTGGTTGAAAAGAAATGTTGATCATTACAACAAAATAATATGACTTCCAGGAAATGTACAGAACTTCAATATTTTTGTTAGGACATGCCAAGCTTAATCAGGTGACCATCAGTGATGGTTTCATGGAAAGATTGCATGATACTCTTTTAGAAACATGGATATTAAACACCCACATGACACTCCTAGTAGTATAAGTGGTATGGTATTCTGAAAAGCAAGGGTTCAAATCTCAGACAAGATATTTCATTTTGTACTCAACTGTTTCCTTGACATTTACTGTCAAATGTTCAACATTCGTCAGCTCTGTGGCACGGAGAAAAGATGTCATGACTATGAATCAGACAATTGGGGCTCATATGGTGATTTGGATACTAGAGGAGCCAATCCAGGAAGGCAGGACAGAGTAAGTGGTACTGACCAACCTTTCCTGAGGGAAGGAAGGCAGTATGGCCTGATTTGACTCTGACTTACATACAAACATACATTCATACATACATGCATACAAATATTTCTGTCACAAACAATAATGTCTTTCTTTCCTGCCAATATACCAAACCAGTTATTCTCATAATAGGTGTGCTGGTTGTTCTTAAAAATATTTAAACTACTGCTTGCTTTAATGTACATAATGAACGGTATTGATGTTAAAAATGAACATGTAAAAATCATGGGTCTCATAACTATCTTTAATCCCTATCTTAACACCTCCACCTGATTTTTGTCAGAATGTCTGTTACAGTAAATAAAATAAATACTCTGACAGAACTGGTTTCCCATCATTTATCTTTAACAATGTTTCATAAACAATAACAATATCTGTCTTATGGAAATGCTGAATATTTTCCAATAAAAAGCTTTATCACTAATGCAGCTAGCATGAACAACCATCAGAGGAACATCAAATGTTGCTATCTCTGAATTGTTCAATTTCTGATCTGGCAAAAAGTTTGTTTTGTGTAAGTCAAATATTTCAATATTTCTGCTACAAAATTCTGTTCCCTTGTTTTGACAGGTGCATGCTCTCTTGTATAAACATGAGTGCTCCAAATTAGGCTTGGATGCTCTACACATTTTCATTTTTTAAAATGGGCCATTTTTATTTCATGCAGTTATTTACTCCAGAAAATATTTTTATTCATATTGACCTGACTCTTATGTCAATATGAAAAATATGTCCTAATACCTGTACAAGCTATGCTACCTACAAGGGCTGTAATTTCCCTATTAACAATCTGAGAGTCTTTGCAGATGAGATGATTTGTACCAACATGAATAAAAACAGCTCAAATACTTCCTTACATTAAGGCATTCTAAGGCCTTCCTCACATCCTGTATTTTTGCTCCTAACAAGCATAACATCATTCAATGTTCATTATCTTCTCTGCAAATGCAAGTATCAGTTTCTCTAATAATTAAATCTCCAGTTACACGTATATAATTTCTGACCAAATCTGAAAAATCTCCTATTTCTAATTCAGTAATATCTGCATTATTAATTGTTAAAAGGAATGATCTTCATCAATAAAATTGCAAAATTTGCCACAAACCTACCACTTATCTCTCACCACTGCCTGACACTAAAGAACCTTCAGTGACTTGAATTTCCCCATCAACTTCAACTTTCACAACTATACATAACTCACTTCTTGGTAAAAGCAACACTTCCACAAGAAAACTATTAAAGTACACCACTGGAAACCATTCAAATGAAATGATAAGCTAAAATAGAACCACAGATTTATTAAATATTGCTTTTTAAGCAGACTTCTTCAAAAATCAACCTCCTTCTTTTAAAACCCACAAATAGTCCACAGCTGTGTGGTTAATTGTTAAATTGAAAATCTTAAAGGCAAAATGCTTTGAGTTTAAAGAAGTCAATCAGCCTTGAAATGTTAAATACACATGTACTGAACTAAAATGACAAGTTAACTAACTGAAGTGGCATGTAAACATGAAACAGACTGAAATAAATAAAAATAGAAATAGGAATACAAAACTGTATTGTATATTGAAATACAAATTAGCTAAATCAAAACGTATGGGACACAAAAAACAGACCCTATAGTGGAAACTTACATAGGTCCCGACTAGTATGTTGAATGCAGCAAATTTCATACTAGACGAAGAAAAGATGTAACATCCCAACAATAATTACAATAAATATTAATTTGAACAAACTAATGAACTAACAAACAAAATAAAAAAGGGAATAAATGTAACTATATGACCTAAAGGAATAACCTTATATTCCTAAACAACTCCCATTATAATAGCTAAATGGACTGCCCACATCTACCTTTTGAGACTGTTAAGACTCAACAAGCAAGAAATGGAACATGCTTCGTTGAGACCGGGGGAATGATAAGCTTCCAACCTGATCTGCCAATGTAGTTCAATTGCCAACAACTTCAGTGAAGCAGGGCCACCTCTATTGTCCACAGCTAACTGATCAATGGCAATGAATTTGAATTGGTGAGATGGGAACTCGACTGTATGTCAGAATTGCCCAGCCTACTACGTGGGGAAGACTGAACGTAAATTGAGGGAGCGTATCTATGAGCACCAGTTCATTAGTTTGTTCAAATTAATATTTATTGTAATTATTGTACTATCCACTACGTTTTGGGATGTTACATCTTTTCTCTCGCCTAGTAGTTTCACTTATAGGGTCTGTTTTGTGTCCCTATTTCAGTCTGTTTTAACTGTATTCTGAAGAAGTCTGCTTAAATCTGTGGTTCTACAACTGTTCCAGTGGTGTACTTTAATATAACTCACTTCTTACTCAACAAACCCTCAGCCTTCCCCTCCTTATCTAATCTTTTGTCATACTACACCCCTATGCACACACTCTGTAGTACAGACAAACTTCTTCTACAAATATCCTTGAACTACTTAGACCCCAACTACTCTACCTGCAACCAGTGAGAAGTGCACATAAGAAAAATACCATGTGGTCAGCAAAAATGTGAAAAAGCTAATCTGTATGTCCAACCTCTGTTATTTAAAATCACTTTGTACAGTATGAAATCTGAAACCCAAATGTCTGTCATTATTTTCTAACTTCAGTCTTTAATGATTTGCCACTAATTTGCCAAAAAACACAATTTTATGAAAAAAGGAACAAAAATGTGATGCAAAAATATAAAATAGTCACACAGTACAGCTGGGAACCTATCAAAGAAGGGCCACTTTTTCAATATTAGTACTACTAACATGAGCAGCTGACAAAATAAAGGAATCTATATGCATTTCTGAAATAAAAGCAATCTATAACTCTGATTATTACAGTTATTTATTAATTGTAAACCTTTCAGGTTTTCTTCCAAAATTGCCATTTTGTGGAAGGATTATTAGGGGAAGAGCAACATTTCGAGCCAAAATCGGGGACAGTTGAGATGTTTGGATATGCCTAATTCTATACAGCAATTTATTTGCACGTACCTCTCAACCTGTTAATGCAGGAAATCTGGACAAGGCCAAATATATTGGGGGAACATATAAACAGTACTAAAAATTGCTCTTGTATAAACTGAGACAGTTGACAGAATAACAGGTCTTGCTTTAACATGCATTTTTATGAAAGTTCTGAAGTCTGAAACTCAGTGTCTGTCATTATTTAGTGACATAATTCCTAAATGATTTGCCAGAAAACCACAAATTTTATGAGGAACAAACCAAATAAGAAGCAAAAATCTATTCATTCTACAAAAATCTGGACAGTTTAGAGGTATAGTTCAGCCGGGGCTGTCTTTGAGTTTGCCTCCCTTCCCCCCTCACAAAATCATGGTCGAATGGAGCCTCTCCCCTGCAGCCATTCCAATGAACCATTACTTGGCTATTTCACCCCATTTACCATAAACACTAATGTGCATACTACTTTACTTCAGCAATGATTTGGACTTCAGTTGAAAGTTTTATTTTGCATTTTACAGCACAAACACTAAAAGATATCTGCTAAACAAAGCAATGCAGTCTCACAATGAAAACAGACAGTATTAAAACTTATCTGCCATTGAAAATCACATTCATTGAAACAGCATTGAAACCCACATTCAAAAAAATACATTTTGCCAGTGGCAGATAAAGATTAACTTTGGGCTGTTTTCAAATTACAGGCCCCTTGCACACGAAACATACACATGCTCTTTGATACACCTTCCTTATTGTATTAAATTATATTCCTTGTACAATACATTGCAGTTTTAGACGGAGTTTTAAATTTATTGTTTTGAACATTTTTCCAGTAAACAATGAAACAAAATGCATGCACCAATAATGACAAAACTGCCCAATTCATAACATTTCCATCATAAAAGTCTACTCAAACTTCTACAGTCCACCAGTATCAGTAAAAATGCACAATCTCTGAAGACATAAACGTCATCTAAATAATTCCACATTAAAGAGATCTGTAACTAATGAAGAGGTTGCTGCTAGCAAACAACTTTATATTTCATTGTTTCATCCACAAATAAAGTGCCTGTTGCCCTAGAGGAATAAATCGTGTATGTTATACTAAAAAAATGATAAGCTAGTAATATTGCAATGGGGAATGGATGGCAAACTGATAACATGTTCATAGTTACTAGGTATCTTCACCAAAAAGGACTGCAGCATCCACCCCCTTTGCAACACAGTACAGTAGCAGCAATGCATCTACCTACTGTGGGAGTAGAACCCACAGACTTCTGCATCAAAAGCAAGTACATTACCTGTTGTGCTATTAACAATGCAAGCATACTTACTATAAGCAGAACTAAACTTTTGCTCCCCTGCAGATCTCAGCTCCTTGCAAAATTTACTCAACACTCAGCTGTATCTCTGAACTTTGCAGCACACGAAATCTGGAAAAAAACAAAATTTATTGGGGGAAGCCCAAAAACCAGGGACACATTTTAAACATTGCTTGTATAATGTTGGAAAGTTGCTTGCATAAAATGCTGCAATGCCACCATACATTTCACTGCCAAGTCTTGAACCCAGGACCCTGTGCAAAACAGTCAGAACAACATACCACTATGCCAAATCAGATGTTTTGTGAAAGAGAGGAAGACTGAAACTTAAGTGGCTACCAGTTAGTGCATTCAGTTCTCACCATAGCTGACAACCTCTTAGTACAAAACACCTGAACAAAGCCAATAATGGGGAAATACAGCCCCCAAACATATTCAGTGAATTCAGTTCTCACCATAGCTCTCAACCTCTTAGCAAAAAACACCTGGACAAAGCCAGTAATGGGGGAATACAGCCCCCAAACATATTCAGTGAATTCAGTTCTTACCATAGCTCTCAACCTTCCCACAAAAAACCTGGATGAAGCCAATAATGGGGGAATACAGTCCCAAAATAGGGACAAATTTCAAATATCCATCTTATAAACTTACAAAATTGCTAGAATAAAAAGTTTTATGTTACCATGTACTTTCTGAAAAACATGAAGTCTAGAATTCAAATGCTTGTCATTTTTATTTATTTAACATTTGTTAACCAGGAAAGTCAGACTTGAAACAGAGGCCAATTTTCAGCAGAGGCCCAGGGAGAAACACTCCAGACACATGTCTTTGTAAGATGGGAGAACATGCAGACTCCACAAAGAAGGCACCCCAGCCAAGAACCAAACTAGAGAACCTGTAGCTGTTAGGCAACAATGCTACCACTGCACCACTGCATTACCGACTGCGTAAAGACACAAAAATACAGAAAACACAGATTTTATGAGGAACAGAACAAATATGAGGTAGAAATCTGCAATTCTTTTACAAATGGTGGTGGGTAGGGACTTCAGGCTCTTGCCACTGGTGCCCAAGGTACAGGGATCAAGCCTGCTCTCTACCCACCACATATGCACACACACCCTTAATAAGTCTGTTGTATTCCTTCCTGCAGTTCCATACCTGAGCCCAAAGTCCAGACAACAAGAGCAGCCCAAAGCAAGTCCCTCCCCTAATGTCATAATATCTATCCAAGCAAGTCCTTGTCCGTAACATCCATCCAAAAGCCCGCGATGAAAGCAAGTCCTTCCTGTGAGAGCAAAGCAAGCTGGGTGCTACCCATCTTGCAGACGTTGCAGTCGTATCCCCTTCCAGTCTATGCAGTTGTAACTGCATAGACTTCTGGGATATTTGCTGATGAATGCTGTCTTCCTAATCTGGACTGCTGGTGAGACAGTCTGAATTCTGTGCCCATGCTCCAGACTGGTTCACCAGCAGTCTGGATATCGGAAAATGCCGCAAGTGTGCATGCTCGATGTAATGCGACTTGCGTTTGTTTTTATTTTATTTTTCTTTTATTTATTATTTTCTTTTTTGTTTTTTATTTGTTTTACAGCTGATCATTTGCAGACCAGAGTTCCCCTGTGGCGACCCCTAACCGGGAAAAGCCAAAAGATATTAGTATTTGTTTTACAGCTGGGGGGCTGCACAAGCTGCCCCTGGTCCCAGGACTGAACCC
Source organism: Protopterus annectens (assembly GCF_019279795.1). Lineage (NCBI taxonomy): Eukaryota > Metazoa > Chordata > Ceratodontiformes > Protopteridae > Protopterus > Protopterus annectens. Next base: position 10,188,093 of record NC_056739.1, read on the forward strand.
TGAGGTACTCCACTTGTCTGGAGCTTGATTTGGAGTTGGCTACTTTTACAGTCTGGGTTTTGTCAATAAGCCAGTTGGCATCCCATCGAGTGATGTAGGGATTAATGCCCAGCTTAGTAAGTTTTATGATTCCAGAGTGGGTGATGGTATCAAAGGCCTTGGCAAGGTCCATATAGGCTGTGTGGACTGCCTTACCCTTGTCCACAGCTCTGAAGACTGATTCAAAGAAGCCAATCAGGTTCAGGAGATAAGATAGACCCTTTAGGCCCTTCACAAACCCAAACTGGGTAAGGTCCAGTGTTTGAAGGTTGCCAATGTCTTTGTTTATAAGTTCCATGATAATACGTTCCATGGCCTTGCAGATCAGGCTCATCAGACTGATAGGGCAGTAGTTCCCAGGATCCAAGTTGGATCCCCCCTTGTGGAGTATGATAACTGTAGCTGTGCTTCACTCAGTGGGCATGAAGCCTGAGGCGAGGCTATGATTAAACATGATACTTAGGTGAGGTGCCAGTTCATTTTGTTGTTCATATAATACACAGCCCAGGATGTCATCTGGTCCCATGGATGCTGTATTTTTAGCTTTGGAGAGTGCATTGTTTTACCTGTGTGGCTGTTATTACTGGAATTTGGCAATCATTCTGTATTGAGATGGGCCCTTTAGGGGGTCAGACAGGGGTGAAGCTGGCACTGAATCGATCTGCCAGGATACTGGCGATATCCTTGGAATCAGTATATTTAATGCCATTCTGTTGTAGCTCAGAGCAGATCTAAGCATTGCCATTTAGATTCTTGACATAGCTATAGAATGCCTTGTGGTTGTCTTTGGCATCTTTGGCAATTTTATTTTCGTAAATAGCTTTGGAGGATTTTATGAGGGATCTCAGCTTCTTACTGAGGCTGGTAAGGGAGATTTTTGCATCCTGAGATTTTCCTTTTTTCTGCAACAGTTTCTTCCTGTAGTTGCAAAGTTTATTTATGGCAGGGGACTACCAGATTGGTTTCCTTTTTTTGGAGGAGAGCATCTTGGTTCTATTTGGGATGGCACGATTCATGCACGAGTGGTTGTGCTTGTACAGTGCCTTAATGTAGGATTCAGCAGTCAAACTTTCAGTTCCCGTCTGCATGGGTGTTGTGAAGTTTGTCACTTCTGACTTGAGTAGCATGTAGTTGGCTTTGGAGAAGTTTTTTATGGTGGTTTCCTTACTGGGGGGTGGGGGAAGGATGTGGATGTCAGGGGTTATTTGCTTATGGCCAGACCTGACCAATGAGGGGGTGGCCATAGGTGTGGAGCCTCAATTTTCCATATTGGTAATGACCAGGTCTGGGATATTGGAGCCCCTGGTGGGACTATGGATTAGTTGATCCAGGGCATTGGAATTTATGAATTCCAAGAACCACTGGGCAAAGGTGTTGGTACGCGAGTAGTTTTCCCATTTAATGGCAGGGTAGGTTCATAGGTTCATAGGTAGTTGAAATCACCCAGTATTAGGGTGTTTGGTTGTATCTTAATATTTTCCAGTATGTTTAGAAAGGTGTAGTGAGAAACTTGGGGCATGGTGGGGGATCTGTAGCAAGCTACAGTTTGGATTGCAGTCTTACCTAGTGTTAGTTGCACCTGGAGAATTTCAGATGCATTGTGTTGGACAGCTAGCCTGGTGGTGTGAAAATCCTTGGTGAATATGGACACTCCTCCACCTTTAGTGTTTCGGTCCTGGTTTAGTGGCTGAAAAGTGTGGTAAGAGTTGTGGCCTGGTATTGCAGGGGTGCTCTCTGGAGCCTTGAAACAGGTCTCAGTTACTACACAGATATCAATGTTCTCCATTTTTAGGAGTGCCTTGAGAGTGCATTTTCAGGTTTAGACTTCTAGCATTGAGTAGCATTACCTTCAGATTTTGCATGCTTGTACCTGTTACGGTGCTGGTTTTGTCCTTTGAACTTTGCCTAAAAAGGCACTATAGGGGTGGCAAGAGTCTTAGCCAGTAACCTGAATCCCAGGGGCGACAGGTACAGACTATCTCTGGCAAAGCATCGTGGTCTGTCGATCATGTCATCCCAGGCAGATAGATACTGGATCCGGTTTGAATATCACCAGAAGCTTAGCCAACTGTGGAAGTCAATCATTTTGTCCTTATACTGCGATATCATTCTGGGTGAAGGCAGGATGCTACTCAGGGCTAGGGTCATACCTGCCTGGGCCACATGATCCGAGAGCTCTTCCATGTCTCTTTTCATGTAATCCAGGGAGGTACGTCTCAAGTCATTCACTCCAACATGGACAATGGCAGAGTCATATTTGTACTTGTGGAGTGACTTGAGTGCATGCATTATGTGGTGGATCCTGGCACCCAACAGGCAGCTGACTGTAATTTTCTCCTTGTTCAGCCTGGTGAGTAATATCAGTGTGCCTGACTATAGAGTCACCTATGACTAAAGTGTTGAGTACGTTGTCTTGCCTTAGGGGCTGTTGTTGGGTGACACACTGGTGTTGTGAGCTATGTGACACTTTGGCTGTGATTGGTGATTGTTTGCATTTCAGCTTCTTAAAATCATAGCTCTCAACATCCGTAGTACAGTAAATAAAGCCCCCGAGCTACACTCCTGGATAACAGTGCACTCTCCAGATATACTTTCCATTTCTGAAACCTGGCTAAAACCACATATATCAGATAAAGAAATCTTATCCTCTGGCTACAATATCTTTCACCAAGACAGACCAACAAAAAAGGTGGAAGGGTAGCTATCATCTACTCAGAACATCTCTCTATCCATTCCTTACCATACTCCCCCCTAGTTTCCATCCTGCTGAGATTCTCATAGTTAACTGTAACTTAAACAATCGAAAAAAAGATTGCCATTGCTGCTATCTACATACCACCCAGTAACAATATCCCTATACTTGAACTCTTTCTTGCCTGGATCTCCCAAACCATCTCCTATGAAACAATTATTGTAGAGGATATCAATATCGACTGTAATACTCTCACCATCAACTCCCCCAATACTAGCATTCATCTATATGGCTTTTACCAACTCACCACCTCCCCAACTCATATTAATCAACAATCAAATACCAGCTCCACTCTAGACTAGATACTTACCTCCCACCCCAACCAGTATCATAACCCCTCTATTCTCCCTGACACACTTAGTGATCATCACCCTACCTCTATACAGTGTCACCTGTCTCAACCCTAAAAAACACAAATATATAGGGACTGTTATAATCTAACTTTAACCCTGATATATTTACTCAAAACACTCTCATCAATGAACTGGTCTTTTCTCCAGCACCTACCCCCTCAAAGAAGCTGTTCTCAAATTTAATAGCATCTTCCTTAACACTCTCAACTCCCTGGTCCCTACTAGAAGAGTTCATGTTAAAACCAACTTTGCTCCTTGGATAAGCAAAGATACTCTTTCCCTCATGCAGAAGAGAGATAACGAATGGAAAACCTGGAATAAACTCAAAATCCCCTCCAGTACTATACACCACAAAAAGACAAATCACCCTTGACAAGAAACACTTTGACCTTAATCCTCGTGGAAGTCCCCACTCCAACCCCAAAGAATTCTGGAGTACCATTAATAAACTCTTACACCCTGGAATCCCTACTTGTCCCAACCCCTCCAGCTCCCCTCTCTACTCTATAAACGTAAACCCTGTTCCTCTTCACCTGACAACCTGCCTCCTTTATACCTGAAACTCACAGCCCCCTCTATTGCCTATCCAGTCTCTATACTTATTAATTGGTCAGTTCAGGAAAACCTTGTCCCTCACATCTGGAAAAAATTATATTATACCCCTGCATAAAGGTGGTAACTCCACCGACCCCTCAAATTTCAGGCCTATGGCTATTCTATCCCCTATCTGAAAGACTCTTGAAAAGTGTGTTCACAAACAGCTCATTGCACATCTCATTCAGGAAAAATCTCCTCACCCCAACCCAACATAGCTTTCACCCTCATCATAGTACTACTACTGCACTACTGTCCTTTACCACCTCCATGTCCACTTCTCTCAATAATAGCAAACTCGTGTCTTCCCTCTTCCTTGACCTCTCTAAGGCCTTTGATACTGTATCTTACAACCTTCTGCTCTCCAAACTTGCTTCCTTCAACCTCTTTACCTCCAGTCTTAACTGGTTTTCTTCATACCTAACAAACAGAGATCAATCTGTCAAATGGATGTCTGCTACTTCTCTTTTCCTTCCTGTTCAAACTGGCACCCCCCCAAGGCTCCATCCTGGGTCCCCTACTATTTAACATTTTTACTAATGATTTTTTCCAATCCTGCCCCCACTCTAAACTCATACAATATGTAGACGACTCTACCATAATTTTTACCCAATCTATCCCACCTATATACCCTCACTCAACACACACTACACTCTTGAAGGATGGCTCACAACTAGCCAACTCCTACTTAACCCCAATAAAACTAAACTTCTTCTCTTCCTGTCCAAACCCTTCCAGCACCTCAGATCTCCCTTCTCAGTCTCTTCTCTAAACAACACAACTATTCAGGTTGAGTCTCATACTAAACTTCTCGGGGGAATTATAGATGATGAACTGAAATTCGACACCCACATCAATAACTGCATCAAAAGGACCCACCAGAAACTAGGCTTGTTCTACAGAAATAAAAAATTCCTTACACAAGAATCTAAATTATCCCTTGCTGAAGCCTACCTTCTACCTACCCCACTATATGCCACCCCTATCTTTCCTACCCTCTAAAAAATATGCTAACCAAAGTCGAACTTACATATGACAAAATAGCTAAAATTGCCGCTAACCACTCCTATTGCTCTCACCACTGCATCTCCTTAAAAAACTCCACTGGCTAGAATTCCATAATCACCTCCTTCTGCCTCAGCTTTACCTGACACATACCATCATTCATCAACACTTTGGCATGTGTACAGCAGTGCCTCTAATAACTGCATAACACACCTGGCACTAGGTGATTCTCAGTGCACTGGGGCCAAAGTTACATTTGTAGATTTTCACTTTGGTTCTCAAATTCCAGCTGTACAGCTTGTGTTCACAGCAGTTTACTCTCAAACAACCTGTATGGTCATAAATCTTTATATCCCCTTCCTTACCAATGTGGCATCTTGTTACAAAGATTTATAGTTCTGTTCATTCTCCCAAAGCATGTTCTGCTATGCATGTACTTGGTGCTCTAGGATACTCTGACCTTCAGCTGACAGCAACCTGAATACATAACATGTCTTTTGATCCCAAGGTTGCTACGCCTTTTTGGCACAATCACAGCATTTCCCGAAGACTCAACATAAATTCTAAATCCTTCTGTTAATGATGAACCCTGACTTTGTTTTACTTACTGGATAAATGTGTGGAATGTATGTAGTACTGATACATGCAAACTAGTTTGTTTTATTTGTGTGTAATAAATTTGCATGCTTTAGAGATAATGGTTAAGCCACTTTGTTTCAGTCACACACTGCTCTCGGCAATACAGTTACATCATTTTTATATTTTTCATTAATCACTGACAATGTTCAAACTGTTTCCTGTATAAACAATTTTCACACTGTATCGTATACCTGCTGTTCAACAGAGGTTGCCTTGTGACTTAAAAGAGTCAGTCAACCAACCCATCTACTCAGTAGGAAGAAAGAAAGAAAGAAAGAAAGAAAGAAAGATGATGGGCCCAGTTCCAAAATACTTGCTCTCAGTGTAAATGACCACTCACACTGAGAGCAAGTCTTTTAGAGTCTGGCCCCTGGTATAAGACTGTTTATAAATAGGCCTTACTCCGAAGTAAGTCACTTACACTATCATGTCTTTCAGAATCAGGACGGACTCTCTCTAAGAGCATCTCTTTTGGAATCTGCAAAAAACTTTACAAAGTTCTGAAGGAAATGAGTTGCCTAATTTATGCTAACTGAGGCAAGAACTACTGGTTGAAAAATAAAAAAATTATCCGTAATTATGTCTAGATTAAAAAAAATATTACCAATAAATGGCATTATGGATGGCGTGTGAGATGAAGGAAGAGGGCTGAGTATTGATACAGTTATTAACATGACTGCATCTAAAGTGTCCTGGATTTAGTTGGCTTTTCAGATAACATTTGTTGCATAAGAGTGTGTTCACAGTTTAATAACTGGTTTTACTGTGGTCAGTAGTAAATATTTCTCTGTCCTTGAAAGCTTCGTGTTGCTGGAGTAAATGTATTTGACAGTATGACAAGCAACAACCTGATTATGTTACCTTCTCAGCATTATACCACTATATCAGAGGAATGGTGTGTGTAATAAATAGGCTATATGACATGATCAAAATTACATTTCTGAATTAAAAAAACAAACAAATAAACAAAGTATAAGGAGCAGACTTTAAAAAAGTTAGCATTCATTTTTGGAGTTCAGTACAATTCTTTACGTTTGGAAAGCGTAACAACTGCTATTATAACTGATGGTGTGAGTAGACGACCGGCTGACTACACATGAAGGATAATTAGTGCATCTGTACAGCATGAGCTACATGAACGACATACAATCACTACAAATAAAAGTCAGCGGGGGTATTCAGAAATAAAAGCGCACTGTGTCTAGTGGAATAGTGTGGTAAATGCTGACAAACCGGGAGAGGAAAATTCAGAGACATATATAGAGGGACTGTGCTACTGGGAAAAAGAGCATGGTATTCATAATATAAAAATGACCTCATAATGACATGCAAATGAGTGTCAACATGGAAATGACAGCCACCAGGTATACAAATGATAAAATCAAACACGGATGCACTGTTTAGAAGTATATAAAATTATATAGTATATAAAATTTGCACGATGATCTGTCAATCCGCTTGTCTGTGCAGTGTAATTTCTCAGTGAACAGATGTATCACTCACTCTAAGACACTGGCAGTAGTATCTACATTAAATAGTCAGCATGTCTTAGTGACCTCATGTCAGTGATTTTGTGCCTACCACCCTCTACTTCACAGAAGAGTTCATCAGTGGCTGAGATGCCATCACCTCCACAACCATGACATGGTCACTCACTACTGTATATTTGGACATGTCATATAGGAACTAGTACACTAGTGCAGACCTCACATGGCAATAAAGGGGGATGGCTGAAATGCCTATCCCATTGACCACAAAGGTTTCTGCAGCATTCATTAACTATTCTTGATACAGGAATCTTTCAATGTTCGTCTAGGACATGCTAAGAGTTTTGAAGGCCTCAGCCGCCCACACCCTACACCACTTCTTAGATGTGCTGTTGATGCATATGGAGAAGAAGATTTGGTTCTCACTGACAGCAGAGGACAGAACCACCACTATATAGGCATTCTGTAACATACACCATTTTACTAAGGTCTTTGGGGCCACTAACTGCACCCACACTAACATCAGTGTCCTATCTGTGCACACAAGGTCCATTATATTAACTAAAAGGGTTTCCACTCAAAGTGACAGGTGGTACACAGTGCAAAGGGTACATGTGTTACCTATGGCAGAATTTCATGTGAGGGCACTATCTACAGTGTTATCTAGCTGGTAGGTACACACTTGGCCAACCCTAGAAGCCATGAAGGTCTGATCCAATGAATACAAGCAGCAGACCACTCATAATAGTGTCTGCTGTTGTGGTGGTGTGAAACCAAATATGCTTTGTATACATGGCAGATGATCCCCATCTACATCCACCACACACTGGTGTAGATCAGTGTGTGTATATTGAACCTAGTTAGCCGGTGTAGCTAGACAGCACATGCATGTAAGTTACTGAGCACGTGTGAGATCAGGGCCATTTTCTGTAGTCAGTCAGTGTGAATGCAAGCTTGAATGGAGATGCACATGTGTGTGTGTGTGTGTGTGTGTGTGTGTGTGTGTGTGTGTGTGTGTGTGTGTGTGTGTGTGTTAGAAGTAACAAGTCAGTCAGTAAGCATATGAAGTATGAAGTATATGTATAGGTTGCAGCTCCTGATGTGTATGATAAATGACTTGAACGCATACCCAGCCTCAGTGTCTCATCTGAATACACGAGACATGTGACATGGTGTCAGAATGGCATCCGAAGTTGAAGCAGCTCACAAACCATGAGGCACACAGTTAAACATGGAGTGATATCCCAGAGATAACTCTCAAACATAGTTATTCAAAGTTACATAAATTTGTTTTAAAAGATTTTCAGTCGCCAGACATGGCATAGCATTCAAAGTGTTCAAAATAATTTCCAAGATGTATGAAATGTCCAAGATAGCGGCATAATAATAAAAGTGTTTGAAATAATCTCTGAAGTGTCTAAAATGTTTGAAAAGGCTAAAATGCCCGATTTTTTAACAATGTACAACTTTTTCACAGTAATTAAGACTTTTTGCAGTGTCCAAAGTGTCCAGAGTGTTCAAGGTATTTGCAGTCTTAAAATAAAGCATTTTCAAAGAGATTGTTGTGCATTTGAGCAATATTACAAGTACCAGGTCTATACTTATGTTTAATAGAAATTTGTTGTTATGGCAGAGGGATTTCACAGACCTGAACCACTGGTATTTGATAATAATATTGCTGAGAATTGGTGAGTGAGTGAGCAAGAGTATGATATGTTCATACAGACTACATTTACTGATAAAGATGGACATACAGTAGCATTTATACTTTTCAATTTAGCTGTCTCAGACACCATTGAGCGTGAACATTCATTTGTGTATGCACCTGCCATGCATTCAGGGGAGGGGGAGAACCGCCATATAGTGATACAGGCTGAAACACTGAGTGCTTAAATCAAAAATTTAGAGAAATGTGTAACCTTCAAATGAATATTACAATGGAAAGGCACAAATTGTACACAAGAAATCAAAAGCCTGGTGAAACTATTACAGCATGTATTACTGGCTTAAGAAAAAAGCAAAAACATGCAGATTTGGTGATCTATAAGATGAGCTGATAAAAGACAGTTGTATATGTGGTGTTAATAATGATGCAGTGAGAAAGATTTTGCTTCGAGATAGTGAATTAACATTGAGCAAAGCCATTTAGATTTGTGAAATGCATGAAATTACACAGCAACATACAAATATGCTTATGTATGAAGAAATTATGTTTGCAGTACCTGCTAGTGAGAATGTTAATGGAGTGCAGCAGAGAGTTAAGATGGAAAAGAAATACAAACTGAGAGGTAGTGCCACACCCAACCTCATTGTTAACTGTTGCAATTGTGGAGGCAGTCATGAACCTAAATGCGAAAAGTGCTTAGCTTTTGGTCATGAAAAGTCACAAATGTAAAAAAGTGGAATCATTTCAAAAGGCTTTACAACTCTAAAGTGTTGTACACTTGTGTTTAAAGAGAGTATCGGAAGAAGCAAGTAGATCAGAGAGACTATAGCAAACTCGAAGAGCTGTGAGCAAACTTTCTATGTTGGTGGTATCTCTGTGATCGATGAAACAGTTAATACAGTAGACTATCAGTTGCCAGCATAGAGCAAATTGTTTTGTACTATACAAAGTAATGGGAAACCTGTAGAGCTTAAAGTAGACACTAGATCAAAGTGCAATGCTATATCAGCACAAATGTTTGCCAGACTAAAAGCTGGTGAGAAACTTGATTTAGCAAAGTGTGCAAAACTAGTTGTTTATGGTGGTGAAGATATTCAAACTGATGGCGCAGTAGTTCTTTCATGCAATTCTGCTGGAAACAGCTATAACTTGCAGTTTTACATTGTGAAAAGACATGTGCAGTCACTGTTAGGCCTCAAAGACAGTCTGAGAATGGGACTAGTTTCATTTAATGAGGAGGTTCACCATATAAGTATGAATAACAATGATAGATTTACACAAAATATTTTTTAGTGAATATGCTGATATTTTCAAAGATAAACTTGGTAAACTTCCAGTCACATATTCCATGAAGTTAAACCATGAAGAAAGTCCAGTTTTCAGACCAGCATGGAAGATTCTAGTAGCAATGCAGGGTAAAGAAAAAGCAGAACTAGACAAAATGGTGAATTTAAGTACCCTTACTCCAGTAGAAGAACTGATTGAATGGGTATCCTCCATGGTTGTAGCTCATAGGAAAAGCTCAGATGATATTCAAATATGTATTGATCCAAGAGACTTGAACAAAGCACTTAAGCATCATCATCATCCGTTGTGTACAGTAGAAGAGGTAACCTCTCGTGCCAAATTCCACTGTTTTTTCAGTCTTAAATGCAAAAAGTTGTTTTTGGCAAATTTTGCTGGATTGCGAATCTTCATTGTTAACTACATTCAGTACGCCATTTGGTAGATAGAGATTTTTGAGAATGCCATTTGGAATCAGTACTGCCAGTGAAGGCTTCCAACGTGCCATGGAACAAATATTCTCTGCCTATCCATGTGCTATTATACCTGATGACATTATTGTTGGAGGCAACAGTGAAGAATAACACAATAGAAATCTCAGCAAAGTTTTAGACTGTGCATGTGAAGTAAATCTTAAGCTGAATCCTCAGAAATGTAAATTCAAACTGAAAGAAGTTACTTATGTGGGACATTCGTTTACTAGTTCTGGCTTACAACCATATCTACAATTATTGAAATGCCAGTTCCAGAGAATGTCACCTCTTTACAATGTTTTCTAGGTATGGTCAACTATTTAGGAAAGTTCGACCCATACTTGAGTGAGCTTTCTGACCCATTATGTGAGTTGACATACAAAAATGTAAAGTGGTCCTGCTTGGAGCAACACCGAAGAGCATATGATATTCTAATGAAGAGAATAGCCAGCCCACCCACGTTGAGATATTATGATGTTTACAAGCCTACAACTCTTTCTTGTGATGCTTCAAGGTACAGCCTTGGCACAGCATATCTTCAAGAAAGTATACCAGTTGCTTATGCATCAGGAACTTTAACTCAAACAAAGATGCATTATGCACAAATAGAGAAAGAACTTTTGGCAGTAGCCTTTGCATGTTCGAAGTTCAATGATTATTTTTATGGCAGACCTATCCAAATAGAGATTGATCACCAACCATTAGTGACAATTTTGAAAAAGCCAATGCATACATCCCCAGCTCAGTTGCAATGCATGATGTTAAAACTGCAAAAGTACAATTTCAATATTGTTTACAAAAAAGGGCAAACACTTGTACCTTGCTAATAATTTGTCATGCACACCCAGACAAATGACAGAGCAGCATGAACATGAAACACCAGACTTTGAAGTCAAGGAAGTCAGAAATTTTCATCATCAAAGCTTGATGAAGTAAGAAATCACACAGCTTCAGACCCAATTCTCCAAAAGCTGAAAAATGTTATCAGTCATATGGCCAACATGACAAATTAGTTTACCACTTGACATACAGCAGTATTTTCCTTACTGAGACAAGCTCATGATGGAAGATAGAATCATTGTGAAAGGTCCAAAAGTGGTAATTCCTAAAGCATTGCAACAGGAATATATCAAAATGTTGCATCATGGTCACCCAGGTACTGATTCTACTAAAATATGGGTAAGAGGCATTGTATTTTGGCCTTCTATGTCCAAAGATATAGAGAAGGAAACTCTAGCATGTTCAATTTGCACAGCACCAAATTGCATCAACAAAAAGAACCACTTCGGCTACACCAGATTCCTGAATTACCATGGTTGACATTTGCTGCAAATATTTCAAATGGAAAGGTCAACATCACTTGGTGTTAGTAGATTTTTACTCAAATTGGTTTGAAATTGACCAACTTCCTAATTTGACATCCAGCACAGTCATTACAAAATTGAAGAGACATTTTTTCAGTCCATGGTAGTCCATGCAAAGTCATATCTGATAATGGTGCACAATTTACTAGTCATCACTTTAAGAAATTTGCTGAGTCTTGGGACTTTGGTCATATTACCAGTTGTCCTAGCTGAACAATTTACTCAATCTCAGAAACATTCCTCGAGACAACTTGTTTGGTTTACCTGTTCAAAGATTGATGTCCAGCAGACACAAAGAACTCTTCCAAACAGCAAACAATTGTTAGTACCAAACGCAAAGAACAATAGAGTGGTCAAGGCTCAACTTTCAAAAAAACATCAGTCACAAAAGTTGTACTATGATAAAACCAGTAAATGCCTTCAACCGTTGCTACAAGGAGAGGTTGTGAGACTGCAGACATCCAACGGTCATGATCATGTAGGAATTGTGAAGAACTGTGAGGAACCAAGATCTTACATCATACAATCTGAAGGAATGGATTATGGAAGGAATCGTAGACATGTTACCCGTCTCAGAACCAATGCCACAGCAGATTGACTGTGTCAGCGACTCTAATTTCCAGAGTGACTCATCAACCGTTCAGTTTCAAAAGAACAGTGTGCTTTTTTCAAACAATTTTGATGTAAACCTAGATGTTCCAGTATTGAATTAATCCCCAGAGACTGTCCCTGTTGCTAAAAGCACAGTCAGAATTTCTATGTAACAAGATTGGGTAGAATTTGCAAAGCCAATCCTAAATACACAGTGACTTGGACTTAAAGTCAGTTATGTTTTGTTGAAATGTTGAAATAATGTCTAGCTCTTAAATATGCTTTTGTTCTTGTATTTTTCAATGTCAAACAAAATTAAAGAGGGAAGATGTAGATCAGTGTGTATATTGAACCTAGTCAGCCACTGTAGCTAGACAGCACATGCATATAAGTTACTGAGCACGTGTGAGATCAGTGCCATTTTGTGTAGTTAGTCAGTGTGAATGTAAGCTTGAATGAAGATGCACGTGTGTGTTATAAGTAACAAGTCAGTCAGTAAGCATATGAAGTACAAAGTATAGGTACAAGTTACAGCTCCTGATGTGTGTATGTATAATAAATTACTCGAATGCATACCCAGCCTCAGTGTCTCATTTGAATACACAAGATATGTGACAGCTGGCATCCCTCTGCCTGCAGAGGAAAAAGGGAAGGGAAGGAGCTGGAGGAGAATGCAAATATAGTGGGAATCCTTGTGAAGCAGAGCTGGGCACAATATTTTGTGGCACTGGCTATGAGACAGAATTTGGTCCACAACTATGGACCCTAACAAAACAAATACAGAAAAAAAATAATGCAGCATTTACATAACCAGGCTATGCAGTACAATGAATTGACTGTCCACATTGTGCATCAAAGATTATCATGCCTACATTAGCCACAGGGATGGATAGGGTACAGTTAGTCCAAAAGAAAATGATGCCCTCACCACGATGTCTGATAACAAACCAAACAGTCCAGTTAACACAAACTGAAGATTTTATTCCATATGGCAAGGTAAAAGGATAAGCGCTTTCGCGTAGATACAACTACGCTTCATCAGATACTTTTTAAAAGCCAGAAATTTTATTTTTATTTATTATTTTTGCGTATATTGTTGCATACATCTTGTTCATGTTTCTGCTTAGTTAGATGTTTTGCCCTTAATTGTTAATTAAGCTTGTTAATTGGCTGTGTTTTCCACCAATTTTGGTTTATAAGGACTGTTTTCTGGCTTTTAAAAAGTATCTGATGAAGCGTAGTTGTATCTACGCGAAAGCGCTTATCCTTTTACCTTGCAATATGGAATAAAATCTTCAGTTTGTGTTAACTGGACTGTTTGGTTTGTTATCAGACATCGTGGTGAGACCATCATTTTCTTTTGGATTATATTTCTGCATTTGTGATTATTGGTCTCTTTGATCCTGCAGTTACATCTTGTTTTTTTCATTTAGGGTACAGTTAGTATCGCTTAGAAAGGTTGGCTGCACAGTGTCATGGGACAGTAATGCTTGCATAGGTGAAGATGAGATTGGTGATGACTACATAAAGCAAATATATGGCTGGGAGTTTGTGGGGTATCATCGACTGTATCCTTAGATGATGCTGTAGGACTTTCAGGAGTGGAATTTTTGCTGTGTGTACCACATGTACCTCCAGTGTCAGATCAGGAGGCATGTGGTCCATAGGAGGACATAACACAATAGTCCCATGTACAGTAATGTCACTGTGATCACTGCTGTGGGGTGAAAATGAATGTCTGCCACCAAACCGCATATAGGCAGGGATATGCCTCATTTGGTGGACATAAACTGGAAAGTGGGCTGCGGCTGAACTGTGGAAACTTGAGTAGAATGCCCAGTGGGGTATACTCACAGTAGTGCTGGAGGAATGTTGGCCACATACCCGTGACTGCCCACAGCCAGGAATGGAGGCCACAGTGGGGACAGATGCATGTTAGCAGCAACCATGAAAATGTCCACAGCAAAGGGTGCAGGCTATAGTGGAATGAGATGAGTGTCAGCCATATCCCAATGACCATTTGTGGTCAGAAGTGGAGGTGACAGGTAAGCTTGATAAGTTGTCAGCCATAACTATGTGACCATCCACAGTCAGGGGTGGAGGGGATAGTGGGGCCAGTCAATTGTCCGCTGTGGCCATGTAGACATACAGCATTTAAGCATCTCCTACTTGGCTGTGATGGCCAGTTGCAAACCTTTGCAGGAACACACTAACAGCTGCCATGTAGGCTGCGTCTGCTCAAATTCCCTGCAACAGTTGGAGATATTCATGAAGCAAATGAAGATCATTGCACAGACCATTCAGAGCACTGAGCAGGTCTGACATGATGTGTTTAGCATCTGTCTGTGCCTGGATCACAGCCTGCATGACCACTGGTTTATATCCAGAGTAGCATACAAATCATGAAATAACTGAGCCTCAGAGACTGATGGGCACTAATATACTCAATCTCCTGTGCATTGATCTTGGCATGGAGGATCATATCAATAATCCTGTGCTGCACCTGCAGCACTATTCAGTTGTGTCCACCTACAGCATTCATTTGTTGCACCAATTCCTGCCACACCTGCCCCTGGAAAGCCTTGTCTGCCTTATTCTTGTTGAGGATTCTTGTACCATGGCTGTATAGAGTGTGTGTAGCAGAATCTCTGACTCCAGTGGGGAGAATTTTTCCATTCACTGCTGTTCTTTTGTGCCATGATAGTAAACTATACACTTGTGGGTACACCCACAGATCATTGTTTTATACAGGACTGCCTTTGTCAGTCAGCACCTTCCACCTGATATCCCTTACTACCCCTGTGATAGATACAGTCTTGTGCAATGCCATGATACAATGGCACTGCCACTGTGTCATAATGTGGTAATTTTGTGAAAGTGAGCCACATTTTCTGTCCTTGTGCCACTGCCAAAATGTGCCCATCACACTGCAGGCCCAGCATCCTTATCAGCCAGTCCTACAGTCCATGTGCCCCCCCCCCATATATATGCAAACTGTCTTCGCTGCTGCCTGTGCCATGTGTTGTTGCCCCAAGACTGCAAGCTGTAATACCTGTACTGCGAGTCATTAATATATGTGCTCTTGGGAATGAAAGTTATTCTGCCTGTTTCCTGTGCCACTACCGGTTGCATACCCCCACCGCAGGACTGCAACCTACCCAACCTTTTCCCTGTGCCCTTTCTGCCTTGCATCCCCACAGCATATTATGAGAGGGTAGGGGAGCAGAATTATCCCCTGAAAAAAATCACCAACATTTTTCAGTTAAAGATATATGTGGATATATAGAGATGCATATATATATATATATATATATATATATATATATATATATATATATATATATATGTGTGTGTGTGTGTGTGTGTGTGTGTGTGTGTGTGTGTGTGTGTGTCTGTGTGTCTGTGTATAAATATATATATTACACATAGTTATTTATATATATACACATGCATGTGTAAGTGTGTATATTTACATACATCCTACACATATATACATGTGTATCCTTTAAACTAGAGAAACAGCAACTTATCTGTCTATACTACCTTATACAGATCATATTACACACTTAGTTATTTATATGTATATGTGCATGTGTATGCGTGTATATTTACATACATCCTACACATATATGCGTGTATCCTTTAAAACTAGAGAAACAGCAACTTGTTTATCTGTCTGTACTACCTTATACAGATCAAAATTAGGGTATTTTTT
Source organism: Protopterus annectens (assembly GCF_019279795.1). Lineage (NCBI taxonomy): Eukaryota > Metazoa > Chordata > Ceratodontiformes > Protopteridae > Protopterus > Protopterus annectens. The sequence continues at coordinate 10,204,055 of NC_056739.1, forward strand.
GCAAGAGATATATTGGTGTGGTGTGGAACAGCAGCTTTGGGGGTCCCAATCTAGTCCTTATTAGGGGCCCTCAGAACAATATTTAGTCCTAAAGATCATCCGCACAGGGCAGGTAGAGTTCTGAGTCATCTATATTCTAAAGAAGATCAGCTTTGCTACACCACTGTGACATGTCATTTATAAATTCTCTAAATACCCAGGACCCTTGTACAGATTCTTGGGGGACACCTTATGGAATTCTGTAAATATCTGTATTGGGAAGGCATTGGCTTACCCCAGCATACATCTTAGATACTTTGTAGCTAACAGTATGGCAAATTGCTATCAAAGTATTGAAAATGACTCAAGTTTTAAGTCTGATTTGTTACGTTTTGCAGTTTTCCATATTATGAGTCCAACACAACAGCACAAACATTTATTCAGGGACTGTCATGCAATGGCAACTTCTGTAATTTGTCTGGCAGTGCAGTAGATAAGATTAAAGTTATACAATTCTAACAAGCTTAATCCTGTTTTCCTTGGTTTGAGTTTGACACCCCTTGTTTTTCATTTGTAAGTTTCTTAACCAGTACTCTGTGTTCACTCTTGAAAAGAAATACTTGTACCTAGAAGGTTTGCCTTGTTAATAAATAAAGAAAAAAATGAAATCAAAGTTACAGCCAGCTGCCATATAAGAGTATAAATAATTTATTTTTTTACACTTTAATTACACATTTCGTATTACCCTTTGGTGCTGGGCTGCAAGTGTAGAAGAAAAGTTTCAATCTATGCAGCCAGACAGGTGGTAATCACACAGAGGTACTGGAGGTCATGTTTCAGGGGTAGAGGGTGAGCGGGAGAGAGACATTTGAATAGTCAATGGTCAGCTCTCATCTTCCATGTAAAAGGATCCAGGTACTGCAGGTTAGTCTCTTAGTGACTGGGCAGTTTAGCAGTTGTTCATTTTCCTTTGTTTTTGCTGAGTTTGTAAAGTGCAAAAACTAAGGGATTTAACAACAGCTGACCAAAACTGCTGTAAAAAAAAAACAAAAAACTGGTAGACTAAATTACACAAACAGTGGCCAGCTTCACTAGTGTAGAAAGATATAGTCCTGACTATGGGCCAGGGGGGAACCAATGCTCAATTAGCATCTTGCACGCCTTTTGGATCTGGGGTGGAGAAAATGGGCATGTCTGTCCTCAGGGGACAGAGCAGGACCAACACCAAACAATGCCACAATTCCTCAGAAGTGGGATACTGATACAAAGGACAGCTAAGGGTACTTGTTCAGTAACCAAGCCACAATCTTGGTACCTGTAGCACACATGCACTCATGTGGTGACAGTATAGTGATGTGAATCACTTATCACCAGCACAGGTGGGTTATTACTGATAATAAATATGCCCTCATTGCTTAGTTGCTGACAAGGGGCAAACCACTTCTCAGGCAGTCTATATGATGGTCTTCCCTGGTTGGCTTTCAGCCTCACTGTAGAATTCCAAGGCTGGGAGAACAAATTAACTTGGCTGCTAGGTGGAAGCCTTGATGGTCAGCAGGCACAGTGGGGGAAAATGCATATAGAAAAAGTAATAAGCAGGAATTGGGCAACTCCTTGACTCTCAGATATGGGGGGGGGTACCCATAATCATCCTTAACTTTATAACAACGTCAGGATTATAATACCTTGAAGCAAATTCTATAAACCTAAGCAGAAAATTCCACTTTAATTACCATCTTTTTTTCCCTTTTGGCCAACATTTGTACTGCAGAAATTTTAAACCTGCTCTTTCAGTTTGTAAGTTGTCTAAGTCATCTTAAGCATACTGAAGTGCTTCTGTTTTCTTTGCCTTACCTTCTTCCACTGTGCTTGCTACACTTTCTGGTCTAACATCACATGCAACAATGGCAGTAGTACCATGCACAAGCACTGCATTTACTGCTGATCATGTATGTGATCCCTTGTACGACATGCAGCACTATTTGTTTCAAGTTCCTACTATGTCACAAAATCCTGAATAATGCTGTCCTCAGCTTTCCATTGCAAATTATTTCTGTATTGACTCATGCCTGCATACTCTTTTAAAAGAAAACACTTTGCATCTGACCCCTTGACGATACCCCCCCCAACCACCACTACTCTGCCACTGGAATCTAGGCTACTTGTCAGTACCAAACCAGTGGTATTACAGGCAGACATCCTGCCTTTATGTCAATGGGCCAGTAAGATGTTATCAGTGCAGAAGTAAACAATGAAACATCTGTTGTTTACTATCAGTTGTTTTGTTATGCATTTGATATGAAATATCTCTAACGGTAAGCATCTGTAGTCATCAGGAAGTCAACAATTAAATAGGATATTACCTCATTTGTTTGGAACTTTTATGGTATGTTCAATTATTAACTAATACAAAGTAAGGCCAAGACCTTTGTAAACATTGCTTGCTCTCATGTTATTAAAATGAAACAAACACAAATGACACTGGCTTTTATCTCTGTATGCCACTGAATGGCTTGCAATGTTGGTTTCTGCAAATGTGAATTCATTGTCTGACTGAGGAATAACTCTGCTCAACAATAATCAGACACTTATTAACAAAGCTATTTGTTCCCCTACTTTAAGGACATTACAACAAATCACCATTATCACCATCCCTTGTAACTTACATCGACCACAAACATTTCATATCCCCAACATCCTTGCATAAGTACATTGTTTATATAAAAGATACCTATGCAAGCATTGGTTAAAAATAGCCATAGCCATGTGTTTCATGCCAGTTAAATGTCAACTGGTGCCACTGAGTGAAGGAGATATATGCAAGTAGGGTAGAATCTTCTGGAAGCCCTTATTTAACAATGGTTTCCGAAAAATCTACAGAGTTGCAACACTGTTTACATCTGGCCTTCTTCACCAGCATTAAAACATTTGTTGCCATTTATTAAAACACACGCTAAATAAAGAAAGCCTTACAACCTACTAAAGGAGATTCTGCTAACAGGGCTTGAAATATCCCCTTGGGAATATTCACTCTGTGGGAGAACTGAGAATAAGTCATACACCTCAGTTTACCTTAGGTCTCCCTTAACATTCCTGCCTTCTCTGTTTACTTTACCACAACAAATCTAAGTCTGTCTATCTATATCTTTTGGAGAAAGCAAAAACTTAAAAAAAAATCCAGTGAGGAAAATAGGAAATTCATTCACATCTTCAAGTGTGATCTCCTTTCAAGTAAACAGCTCCCTCTACCTTTTCTATTGCACTGACCCTATACTGTCCAAGACAACTCACCTCATGGCTACTGTAATCCTCTTTTATAAGGAAGGGGTGGGTCTGGGTTGGAAACATTTAAATCAGGCTGTCTAAAGAAAATGCTTAACCTTGCTGTGGACCACCTCTTTCACCCCAAACCTTCACACCTGGCTGATCTATCCTGACTGACCTGTCTGTCCCTAGCTCTGTGCCTCTCTCCCTCCTCTACTTGCTCTGAACTCTCCAAACTCAGACCAGTTAGCCTGGCTTCTTGCCCTTTTACCAGATTGCATTGGATGAAACTGGGAATAGCTCTGCAACATACTAATTACACTCTTATTATCCTTTCTATCATTCACCCTGTTGCAAGGACATTAGAGCATATCACCTTCCTCAGCAGACTTTGTAACTTACAATGACCACACACATCATATTCCCAACATTCTCATATAAACACATTATTATATGTAAAAGACACCAATGCCAGAGCAAATTAATATGGCCACAGCAATGTCTTTATTGCCAGTTAAACGTCTGACAGAATCCTGATTAATACTACCCCCATTGTTTATCACAGACCACTGTTGTACTGTCTCTTGCCTGTACCTTCCTTTGAAAGAAGATTGTAGACTTACACTCACTTGACACCCCACAATCACCACTTCCCAGCCTCTGGAATCTAGGCTACTTGTCAAAACCATACCTCTCAACTGTCCAGATATTCACAGATTGTCCTGATTTTTGACTCATATTTTTGGTCCGTTCCTCATAAAATTTGTAGTTTTCTGGCCAATTACCGACTAGTGAAGTAAATAAATAATGGCAGACATTTGATTTTAAATGTTAATGCAAAACCTGTTATTCTAGCAACTTTATATATTTAAAAGATATTGAAAATCTAAATCTGTCCTTATTTTTGAACTCTTCTCCCCCCATTATTTGTGGCTCTGTCCAGATTTCTTGCTTTAGCAGTTTGAGAGGTAACACTGAACCCGTGTTATTATAGACAGACATCTTGCCTTCATGGCTAAGACCTTTGTAAATATTGCTTGCACTTGTGTTATTAAACCAAAACAAATGCAAATGAAACATTTGATTTTATTTTTGAACTTCACTAAAATGCTTGTGGTATTGTTTTCTACACCAAGGAAACACAGAGATCCTTAATTAAGGTTAGTGAAAGAAGCAAGTTTCATGTTTCAGATTATGTAGTTCAGCTGTATCTACTAAACTGCTGCACTTAATGTTTTAGTTACAGAATACTGTTTTTTTAGGTCCTGTTTTACCACCAGTCATTATCTTTATGTTATTTATAAATGTATAGTTTGATCAGACTTAGCTTGCAAAGCTTAGTGCAAAATGTACACTTACTATACTGATTTTTATACCAAACCACTCACATACCTCTCAACTGTACAGATTTTTGCCTCATATTTTTGATTTGTTTCTCATAAAATTGTGGTTTTCTGGGAAATCACTTGAGGACTGAAGTCAGAAAATAATGGCAGACATTTGAGCTTCAGACTTCATCATCATCTTGAGCCCCCTTTTCCCATTTTCTACATGGGGTTGGGGTATAGTTTTCACCGTCACCATCTCTCTCTATTCTCTCTCATAGAGCTTTAGACTTCATATCCCTCAAAAAAGTAATGCTAATGCAAAAGTTGTTATTCTATCAACTTTTTAAGTTTATAAGCGCAATATTTAAAAAGTATGCTGAGCCTTTGTCTCCCCCCATTATTTGCGGCTTTGTCCAGATTTCTTAATCTAAGAGGGTGGGAAGTATGACTATCATGTTTGATGATATGTGCCCCCCACCCTGTGACCCGGATGTTTTTTCTCAGTTGAACAGCTTACTGCTTATACACTGTCTTTTAATTTTTAATTTAAACAAATGGTCGCCTAGAATTTGTGTGTACTGTTACTAATCATTTTCCTTTGTCTGGCTTAGCAAGTCTCCTACATCAGCAAAGGATTTCAATATTGCAAAATTAATGAATAAATCTCTTATAAAACTATACATTTAGATCTTTCAGAATGAACCAACACCCTTCCCTTTCAGAAATGTAGCTGTTGCCAACTGATTGGTGAGAACCAAAACATCTGTAAGTGCAGTAAAATAAGTGACCTGTAGCTAATGGTATTTCTCATAGTGCTCAGTGACTCATATGTGTAGCCTGAAGTTATTCCTGGAAGTGTGAAATTGTACTTAATGGTTGTAAAGCACCAACTACTTCTCTTGACATATGCTGCAGATTTTTTTAAACTTCTGTGAACTTTCTACACTTCCCACTGCAGAATCTGGAAAATTGTGAAGGGTGACAGCACATTATTTTCATAGAATAGCTGATTGGTAGATATTAACAGACATACACTCTGTTTATTCAGGAGGTGTCTGGCTTATGAAGAACTTCATGATTATTATAATTAACTGAGCAGAATTATGGTATTTAGTATTGGCAGCCTTGACTATTGATTTCTTAGTTCTCTGCAGCTGATCTTTCCTTATCCACTGGGTCTCCTGAATCTGACCAAGCATTCCCTGAGCTAACTCCAACCTATGTTCTGGGCTGGTGAGAAGATTGAGACACCAGAGGTAGACTCATACAGCTGCCAAAATGTGTTATTCCTACTATATCTCCATCTGATCCTACTTAGCAATATTTTGAGGGTAGTTAGTGCAACAAGACATCACTGCTGCCCCACACCTGGCTTCCACAAAGGGCTTACTATTGGCAGGCCTCTTTTACCCACCCTCAAGCAGAACATACACTTGTTTGTTTCTCCAGTCTCCACCAGAGAAATCAGCAGTGTATTTGGGGTCCTAGTGAGCACTGTCCCATCATAGGATGGTAACATAATTCCTGCCCATCACCTACCCAACTGATAATCGAACCTCAGTCATCTACACTGTAGCCAGGGCTTTATCTGTCTGTGCCACCAGCACAGGCATCAGCCTGGACTATTGCTAATGTATAAGCCATGGTGGTGCAGTGGTTAGCATTGTCGCCTCACAGCAAAAGGTTCTTCCGTTCAATTCTCAGCTGGAGCGTCTTCTGTGTGGAGTCTGCATGTCCTCCCCGCGGTCGAGTGACATTAAAGACATGCAGGTAGGTGCGAGCGTGAATGGGCGTGCCTTCATTGAAGGTTGGGCATTGGGCTGGCAACTCGGCACCGTAAAAAAACACTACCAATCATGAGCGGACCGGAGTTCCACTGTGGCAACCCCTAACCAGGAAAAGCCAAAAGTGTTTTTTGATCCTGATGCTGATTAAAGACCACCACTTAGCCTTTTTCTCACTGATAATTACAACAATAGGTAGCATGTGCGTACCTGTTGTTCTGTATTAGTAACTGTACATTTTACAGCTGCTAGACTAACTCCTCAGCAGGCTGCACACTCTGATACCACGAAGATCAGAAGGCTGTAGGTTTTATCCCCACATGAGGATACTTGGATTCCTTTTCCACTAATAACACTACAGTGTGGTACACAGTATGATGTCATCCTCAGATGAGGTATTAAACCAAAGTCTCATTTATCTGCATTGCTAGTGGATTAGATAGGTGTTAAAGGTTCCATGACATTTATCAAAAGAAGTAGGGGGATTTCCCTAGTGTTCTAGTCTGTGGAGGCACTTTTTGTATGTCTAAAGTGGATGGGGTATGTGGTGATGAAAAATGCTATAGGTTATATGTATATGAGTATTCTGGGAAGTATATGTCTGCATGATTTACTGCCATTAGCTATGCACTAACCTTACACATTGCATGAATGTGGCTACTGTAGTGGTCTGAATGTCCTAGTGTTCTTACTACCTCTTCTTCTGCATGACAGTCATCACCCCTTATGGAAGGATGATACTTTTCATCAGGTGTTAATGGTTGTGGTGTGTAAGGGCCTCCACCAGTAATGCTATGGGCATTTACAGTCTGCCTAGCTTTTCTCCCTACATGAACCACTAGCTCATTCGTGCTTTTCTTTCACTATGCCAACGTGCACTTTCTTCTCCTATAGTATATGTTGTCGGTCACTACTTGATTCCATGGCTTAGCTTTCTTTGCCTGCTTTGGCTCCCCTTTGCCAAAGTGACATTTCCCATACGTCCTCAGTGCATCCATAAGCATGTGCTTCTCCTCCAGATTAAAGTCGCCTCTCATGTGTCTTATTCTTTGTTCCTGTATTTTGTATCCTGCAGGAATCCCACACATGACATCTATACAAATACACTTTAGTAGCACAAATTTAAAAAATAAACTGGGATATTAATATGTGCTCTGTAAGTCAGTCAAACCTGTACTTAACTGTGAACTGGCAACATAAATGCTTAATACTGTGGTGTGGTTGTAGGGATTTTTAAGTAATGTAAATCACTGAATGATGCTGCCCAACTTTTTCTGTAACCCTTACTAATGAAAATTATCATCACAAAGAATGTAAATGCATGTGTAGGCACCTGTAAAAAATACCTTACACTTTCCACTCATGTAATTCATAATGTTGTAAGAATTTAATATAATAATATATGAAGCACTATTCTCTTGCACGATAACCAAATTATGGAACTCCTTTCCACCCACAATTACCTCTGTACCATCATGCACCCACTTCAAAATTTTACTAAAAGCACACCTAAAAACATGCTGGCTATGCCCTTGCAACTCCCACTCTAATATCACCCACCCCATCCAACAACTACCTTTCTTTCCACTCAACTAACTACTTTGATTATAACAAGCTCAGATGCTCATAAGCCTAGTACTTATTATACAACAGGAACTTCTTATTTTAACATTTGTTAATGTCTATTATGTACTTCACAGATAACGATTATAGTTGTCTACTGATGTACTATGTTCTTCATCTGTAAATATGTTGTAAGTAATTGCTATGTTAAATTGTTAATCGCTATGTAATCCAATGTAACTACTGTCTGTTTATTTTAACTGTGGAGCTTTTCTCCCCGGGTCTCCTCTGAAAATGGACCTACGTCCAGTCGGACACTCCCGGTCAACAAATGTAAATAAATAAATAAAATAAATAAATAAATAAATAAATAATGTCTTACTTTAATGCTTCTGGCAAGCAGATCTACTTAAATTATACCAGTCACAGTGGTTTCCTTGTAATTTTTGACTATTTCCTCTCTCACTAAGTCCTTTTAATTTGTTTGCACTTTTCCCAGACTGCCAATGACAAGTGGGGCTCAGTGCAGTTCAAAATGGTGCATTGAAGTCTACTGGAATAAACTGGGGCTGATTTGGTAACACAGTATGCAAACAAGGCTCAGAAAAGCTAAACTCAATGAATCACATAAATACACAAGTGTGCATCCCTTTCAAAAGGTGTAAAATGACTTTGGCTTGTTGGGGGCGAGCAGCACTAAATGACATACAGTGAGGGAACGTGTATGAGGTAATAGTGCTCAGTCACAGAACAGTGTGCTATCTCTTTTTGTATATATGTACCGTATCAGCAGTCAATAGACCTGCACTCTTTCATAATAGTACTGCATCCTTAATTCCCTTACCACAGTTTAGAATACATTACTTATGCTTTACTTGAAAGGGGAAAAATAAAAATGAGAAGCGTTAAGTAATGTATTTCTCTAAATTATTTACAATTTCTGCTGTATGAAAACAAAGCATACATGCACCTCATGGCAACGCAAGTGTTGTGATAAAAAAAAAAATTGCTGAAGTATATTGCTTAGATATACAGGCACACAACCCCCCCCCCCAAAAAAAAAAAGTATAAGCTTGACATTTGACAGGAGTTAGGGGGCCACTTATCCCCCCTGACAGGGATCTCATGCTCTAGACAACAGTGTAGGCACAAGTGCTTCAACCTGCAGAGTTGGAGGAGAAACCAGTAGACCAGATGAGTTTCAGAGGTACAAAAGGAAAGGCTGGAGTTCCACTGTAAGAGCTCTGTATTGTTTACATATTCAGTGCTCTTCCAAATAAACAAAGATATGCATAAATATGCCACTTCAATTTTTACGTGTAAGTAAGGGGGATGTGGAGGCTTTACTCTTCCACATAATGAATTTATGCATCTCTATAAAAACTGCTCCCCCCACCCCGATCTGGCTGTAGTTTTCAATAGTGCTTTGTCCAGTTGGAGATGCAACTGTTTTCCTGTTGATGATACATATAAAATAATTATACTCATGCTTACTAGGATGAACAAAATACATGAGATATCTTGTTGCATACCTAAGAGGCAGGACTTTTTTAGTTTGTTCATTCTGGCAAGAACAATGAATATTTCATATTATACAATGACTGGCCATTAACATTCAAAAGCTATCACGCTGCTTGGTCAGCCCAACCAGTGTGCCAGTTGTAAATCGAGCATACACCAATGGAAAAATGTTTGATCGCCCAGACTTTCCTCTATTAATATATGCTATAGAAATTTTAGTTTTCTTTCTTTTTTTTAAATAAAGTTATAAATCTGGAGACTTCAAAAAAATGAGAGAGACAGGACGGAGAAAATACAAGGATAATCAGGCAGGTATATTATGCAAAACTAGAGAAATGTACCTAATTATCCTTATATTTTATCTGTCATTTTACTCTTGAATATTTGAAGTCTCTAGATTTCAATTTCTTTTTTATAAAAACAAACAAAAAAAGCAATGGAGATCTTCCTTTCTCCATTGCTTCCTTTCCGCAGCACTGATGTACGTGCATGGGAATGTAAATCCCATACACATGCGCAATACTTCAAGCCCCATGATACCAGGGAAAAATGAGGAAGAGCACCACGGCGCCATTATACAAGGACATTATTTAAGAAAAGTAAGTAACTCTTTTCTTAAATAATGCCATTGTATCATAGCTATAACCCATGGCTGGGTGTGAGTAATGCTGATTTATCCATAGTTGGCTTTGTTTGGTCATGAAGGCTTCAACCTAGTGACCAAACCCCACCAGCCATGGATAAATCCAGCATTACCCACACCCAGACATGGGTTACTGCTATATTACACTTACAGCTTAAGGTAAGCATGATACTATCATAAATTCCTTGCAAAACGCAGTTAAGTATGTGTCTGTTTTACATACAGTGGGGTTATTAAATGTGGAAGCCAGGTTGTAGTGTCTGCCTTATAGGCCTATGAGCCTGATTTGGTTCAGTTTTAATCCAGAATATTTTGTTATTTTGAACATTCTTCACTCCCTCTTTATGGTGACTGTATTTGTAATAGATTCTGACAAATGGTGGAAAGTATAAATTGGTAAATAGAAAAAAAGCTGGTACAAATGACTGTAAATCAGCTTATCACAAGTACTCTATCTTTATCTGCAGTATAGTGGTGATTGGGGAATTTGTCCTTTCTCCACTGTATTGTGATCTCGGATTTGATATATAAAGATGTAGATATATTGATATATAGATATATAATTAGCAGGGGGGGTGTGGGTGTGCAGGGGGATTTGCCTCCCCTTGCAAAAACATGTTTTAAAGTGTTTTGATTTGTTTTTGATTGGCTGTTGATCGAAAGTTGTGTTTGATCTCTTGTTCAACATACTGAGGTTTTGATGGATAGTCATACACCCATTTGTATTTGTTATGGTCAGAATCTGTGTAATGTATGGCATATATGAAGTTCTTATTTTGCAAACTTAGATCTACAAGTGATACATTTGTAGGTGAAATCTTCAGAATCTCTGTATATGCAGGGAAGATGTGCATATATACTCACACAATGATGCTGAGAAACTTCTCACAGATATTTAAGGTAGTTTTTTTTTCAGAAAGGACTGTATTTTTGTGAGCCTGAGGTAGTTCTTATACTCCTTGAGATAACTATCATATATATTAAGCCATACAATACTCCACAATTCATCTAAACGAAGAATCTGCCTCTTGCAAAAAAATGCGTAGACTTAGTTAAAATATTTTTTTTACCTTTGCCAAAGTGCTACTAAACTGGGAAACAGTGCAATGCAGTGCACTGGTAAAATTCAGAAGTTGCTTTTAAAAGAAATAAAATGTTTTCTGTGAGCATTTTTAAACTCACAAGTCTCAATTCACAGCCTGTTAACCTCCCATAGGCTTTATAGAAAGAAACACAATGCTTTCTTTCCTCTTAGCCTAGAACTTAAGTTAATTAACACTGCAATGAAACCAAAGAAAAACAAAAAGAAAGCAAAGATAGTATATAGCACCCCCAAAAGATTTGTTCGCAATTCACATAGGAGTGGAAGCCTAAAAAAACCCTTGATCCAGTGCTCCTTGTTACTTTAAACCCCAAACCCTAGCCCCCTAGAACCCTTCTAGGGTTTTCCTTTGTTTAAAGCTGATAGAAACCAAACTCTATGTGGAAAAGCTAAGGGACGTGGGTTGTGCATATATGTAAATGAAAATTGGTGTATGAACTGTGAAATTATAAAAGTACAATGCTCTGAAAAATTAGAACTCTTGACAGTGAAATGCAGACCTTTCTATGTACACTGAGAGCTTGATGGAGTCTATGTAACAGCTGTGTGGTACACCACTTAGTGCTAATACCTCTGAGGCACTTAGCATACCGCACAATTCCATATGTGAGCTGCAAAGTAAAAATCCTAACTATATATATGTGACAGCTGGGAACTTCAATAAACCAGATCGCAGAGAGGTGCTACCCCACTACCATCAATTTTTGCACTTTACTACAAGGGGAGCAAATATCCTTGACATAAAGGGGGCATACAAAGCAGCACAGCAGCCAACCTTGGGGAGCTCTGATCATATTTCAATACCTACCTGCTTACAAACCTATACTGATAAGAGAAATCCCACTGAGAAACTGATGAGGTCGGGAATGAAAGGGCAATGGAAAGTGTCAGGAACTGTTTTGACAATGCCTACTGGGATGTCTCCCGAGAAGCAGCGACTTTCAATCAGCATGTGAACATAGACGAATATGCAGACACTACAATGGCATATACTTCAAAATGTGTGGAGGACGTATCTTGATCCAGGAAGACTACAATTAGAGCTAATCAAAAACCTTGGCTAACCAGCAGAATGTATGAGCTTCTGAGGGCAAGGAATAAGGCATTCAGGGCCAAGAACAAGGTGGGTATTCTGCCCTTCATAGCATTTCAGGCAGTTTATATCATAGTTGCACAGTTTGAGCATTTTTGATCTGTTGCTGCCATCTAGTGGCCTTTTATTTATAACAGTTAGATTAACTTGTTTTACAGCATAGGAAGTGATGTAACTCAGTCAGCCAGCAGCTTTCTTTCACTTCCAGCTCTCATGAAGTGCAGTCATGATCTTCTTTTCCCAGGCCCTGGCAGTCACATCTCCTGTAAGTAATTTGTATGTTATAATTCTTTGTATTTGGAAGTGCTGTATATTGTATATATTCTGATATGTTGCTATTTGTATTGTGTTGCAGTTTTACAAAGTAAAAGAGTTAAGCAATTTCAGTAAAGCTACAAGAAACCCTGATTCTTTTGCTTATTGAATTTTCTTAAAGTGTTAAACTGTCCGTTTAGCTGTACTATGCCTCGCACAGTGCTGTGAGAATGGAAGTGGGTCTATGTGAAGCAAAGGGCTAACCTAAAAAGAGGCATCAAAGAAATCAAGAGGGAGTATGGAAGAAAGATACAACATTGCTTAGAGGACATAAAGGATACTAGGACCCTCTGGCAAGGCATTCAGCAGCTAACTGACTACAAGACCAAGTCAGTTGAATATGATGAGAGTATGGAATTTCTGGACAGGCTGAACTCATTCTATGGTAGATTTGAGAAGAAGAACAACCTGGAAGCTAAAAAGCTACCCACTGGTCAGAATAACACAGTGCTCAAGCTTAACCCTGGAGAAGTCAGAAGCCAACTTAAGAAAGCAAACCCCAAGAAGGCTGCAGCCCTGATAACATTCTGGGCAAAGTATTAAGAGAATGTGCAGACCAACTGTACTTAATATTTACAGCTATTTTCAATACCTCCCTGGCTGTTGAAAGAGTACCAGCATGCTTCATGGTAACTAATATAATCCCACCGCCCAAAAAAGCCAATCTAACTTGCTTAAATGACTACAGACTGGGAGCAATAATCTCAAACATCATGAAATGCTTAGAAAGGATAGTAAAAAAGCATCTGTCAGATGCTCTGCCACAACCTTTGACCCTCTACAGTTTGTCTATCGGCCAAACAGATCCACTATGAATACCATTTTGGTGGCCCTGCACCTCTCTCTGGAAGACCTTGAAGAGAGGAACAACTATGTCAGGCTGTGACTTTAGCTCGGCATTCAACATAGTGGTTCCAATGCAACATACAGGCAAATTAATTAACTTTGGCATCAATCAGAGCCTATGCAACTGTATCCTTGACTTCTTGATTGGAAGACCATAGACGACATGTGCTGGTAACAACACATCAGGTAGCATTACACTCAACACTTGTGTGTCTCAAGGGTGTTTACTTAGTCCTCTACTATTCACCATCCTTACCCACAACTGTTCTGAGACATTTACCAGTAACCATATCATCAAATTCCCAGACTATACCATTGTTGTGGGTCTCATAAGAGATGATGGCAAGCGGGAATACAGGAACAAAATCAGCTTTCTGATCAAATGGTGCAAAAATAACAACTTGAACCTGAATGTCAACAAAACTAAAGAAATTATCATTGACTTCAAAAAGGCAAGCTATTCACTCACTACTTAAAATTTCTAGGGGTACACATCCCAGAAGACCTCTCTTGGTCTGTGAACACAGGCCAGATAATTTAAAAAGCTCACCAATGCCTGCACTTCCTGAGAAGGTTCAAAAGAGCAAAGCTTCCTCTGAATGCTCTATCCACTTTCTATAGAGGAGATATTGAAAGTATTCTCACCTGCAACTTTACTGTGTGGTACGGAAATAGTACTACGGCAGAGAGGAAGAAGCTTCAACGAGTGGTGAAGATTGCAGAGAAGATAATGGACACAAATCTTCCAACCATGCAAAAACGTTTTGCAACAAGAATTATAAAGAGGACATACAAAATACTTAGAGACACATCACATCCAGCATTTGGCTGGTTTGCTATACTTTCATCTGGCAAGAGGTACCGCAACATCCACTGTAGGACCTCCAAGTTCTTGAACAGTTTCTATCCAACAGTAATAAGGCTCATAAACTCTGACATCAACTTGGACATCTCCTACCTACAAACGTGATCTCACTAGTAATATTTTACTGAAAGTGACACATTATACTCCTCCCTTATCAGACCTATTATTGAGTACAATTCCCCCTTCGACATGTCCCTTGCCAAGTACATGCAGCAGCTGGAGAGACCACAGAGGTTCCTGACCAGGAAAATCCATGGTCTCAAACACCTATCCTATAAGATAGGCTAAAAACCCTGTCCCTCTACTCAGTCTCATACAGACTGCTTAGAGATGACCTGTATCTGGCATACAAGGCCATCTCAGACCCAGCCTTGATGGAGTTGCTGCATATCCGTAAGTCAAACTCCACTCACACAACCCACATGCAAGGCCTCAACCTGGTCTTTGACATTAATAGAACTTGTTGGTGGGATAGATTTGTGTCCCAAAGATTCCCCCATCTGTGGAATAGACTCCCTCTCCATGTCAAGCAGGGTACCTCTCTTGCCCTCTTTAAGAGGAACCTGGATAACTGGATGGAAAACAGAAAATACACCCCTGGGATCCAACCTGTGTCTCTGCTGAACAGGGGAAACATGTTAATATAGTCTTACAGAGCTGCAATATCATTCTCTTAAAAGTGCAATTGCAATAATTCCTCATGTGCAATATTAACAAGCTGGCTTTTCTTCTCTTTTTTTGTGTACAGTATTATTTGTTCATATGTTTAAGTTTATATGTATGGGTAGTTTTACCTGACTATCATAGGTTATAAGGAGTATTTTTATGTGTATTAGTCATTAGAATAGTTGTGCATACGTCATGTCTTATTCTTTTTATACTTAAATTGCCTCTGATGACAAGCTGATACCCAAAATTTCATTTAGGTTACAGTTGTGTTTCCTAAATGACAATAAAGTTTTCTTTGAATCTTTGAGTCCCAATACCATTCATATTAACATAACCTCCCATTAGGCCTTATAAAAAGAAGCACAAGAAACAATTTTCTGCTCTAATGTAGAACATTTACAAATGAGAAGGAAAAAATATTTAAGTAAAATAACACTTCAATGAAATGAAAAAAAAAAGAGCAGACAGGAAGAAAACAATGATAATAAACAAACCATAAAATAGCTTACTCATTCAGATATCAGTTCTGGCAGTTATCTGATGTCACATTTGTCCCTTTAAAGGGGCACTGGCTTGTTCCTAAATTCAGTTGTTGCTAGAGTGCTTTGTTAACATTTTAGTGCTGTGTAAATCACATGCTCACACAGAGGCAGGATTTTCACAGCAGCTTGTTAGCATACAGCGGGTCAGATTACACAAACTTCAATGGAGTATGTCATTCTCTGTAATCTTGACAGTTTGGCCTTTTGTTTGTATCTTCCCCCACCCATAGGCTATTACATTAGCTGATTGACTGGTTTAGCCTCAGCCAGAGATGCAGTCCAGTCACACTCAGATCTGTAGTCTATGTAACAGTGAAATTATATCTCCTTTAGTATGTGCTTGTTTTTTGTGAAACTTAGTGGAATGATTACACCAGCCTAGGCAACAGACATTGGATCCTACCCAATTTGGCTTTGTCAAGGGCAGATCCTGCCTTTTGAACTTGGTCGACTTTTTTGAAACAGTCACTAAGGCCATTGATGAGGGTAAGGCAGTTCACACAGCCTACCTTGACCTTGCAAAAGCCTTTGACACAATACCCCACTCGGGCATCATAGACAAACTCACCAGTTTAAATGTAAACCCATATGTCACAAGATGGGTTGCAAACTGGCTCAAGGACAGAACCCACAGGGTCAGAGTTGCTGGAGCTATGTCAGACTCTAAGCCAGTCACAAGCGGTGTCCCACAGGGCTCAGTCCTGGGACCCCTCTTGTTCGGCATTTATTTTACCGAGGTACAGGCAAACATAGGAGGATTGTGGCTGACAAAGTTCGCAGATGACTGCAAACTGGGCGCCATAATTGATACTCCAGTGGACACAAACATCCTTCAGAGAAGCCTCATAGAAATGGATAATTGGCGCCAGAGCCATGGCCTTAAGCTGAACACCAAAAAATGTATAGTCATACCCTTTGGGAAAAACAAGGTACTGACAAACTACCACATAGGTGGTAATCCATTAAATACGGAAGAGGTAATCAGGGACCTAGGGACCCAGGTTGGCAGTAACCTCTCATTTGACACTCACATTGCCAAAGTGGTTAGGAAGACCTTCTATATTGCCCACCTTATCATGAAGGGTTTCACATCTAGATCAAGAGAGGTCATTGTGCCCCTGTACTCTTCTCTTATCAGGCCAATGATTGAGTACAATGCCCCATTTGGGATGTATCTCACCCGACACCTGTAGCAGTTGGAAAGACCCCAAAAGTTCCTCACCAAGAGGATAAAGGGTCTTAAACATATGTCATATGCTGCCCGACTGAAAAAACTCCATCTCTATTCAGTCGCATACCGCCTACTCAGAGGTGATCTGTGCCTGACGTACAAGGCCATGTCCAATCCGGAATTAATGGACATGCTCCACCTCAGAAAATCCAAATGCATCAGAGCCATGAGAACAATAGACTTAAACCTCAACACAGAAATAAATAGGACGTGCTGGAGGGACAGATTCATAACCCAGAGGCTCCCTACACTCTGGAACAGAATCCCAGTCCATGTTAGGCAGAGCCCCTCATTGACTCTATTCAAGAGAAATCTCGACGAGTGGATGGGAGATCATAGGTTTACCCCGGGGGTCATCTCTGTGTCACTAATAGACAGAGGCACAGTAAACTAAACCCTAAAAGGGCATAGTATTCTCATCCTAAGGGGTGGTGAAAGCCACACACACACTCTGGCTAGGCTTATAAATGCCCTAGGGCAGATAGCCTAGTACGAACCTATGAACCTATGAACCTATAATTGTGTATTTGGTTCATGCTTGTTGCTACATGCCCTTCTCCCTTTGCTGGTAATTATTTTTCATATGGTCAGGAGTGACTCTCTTTCTGTCTTTCATCTCTCACTATATAGAAAAATAGTGAATACTGGATGTCTTCCTTCACTTTGTATAATATTTTAAATTTGTACTGCTGTAATGTACTACTTTTTGTATACAAATGATGTTACAATGTCCTTTTTTTTGTTATGTAACAGAGCTTTTCTCCCCGGGCCTCTGCTGAAAACAAACATCGTCCAGTCGGACTTTCCCAGTTAATAAAAAAGTAAATAAATAAATAAATAAATAAATAAATAAATAGTGTGGCTTATTCATGCATGTACCCATGCAGACATACATTTATAAAGACGGTTTCTCTCATTTTGCACAACAGCACTAATGTGACAGTATAGCTGCTTCTAATAGCATTTGTGTCACAGTCATTTTATCGCTAATTTTTCAAATAACATTTATTTTTACATTTGTCATATGCCACTTGAAAAGAGTATTAAAAGTGTGACTCAAACTACAGTAACTACGCACCCATACATAAAGAAGATAGAGTCTATGCTCTCTCCCCCAAAAGCCAGTATATCTGGCACTGACAAGGTTGTTAACATAATCACTACACCTCAAACAGCACCCAGAACTGCACTACACAGACCCACATATGCTGAGGTTCTCAACAAAAACAAACCCAAACAAAGGAGACCTCAGAGGCAAAAACACCAGAGAACTCCACAACCCTTCACACCACATACCATGCTAACTACACACACCAGTCTCTCACAACCACTAAGGCCTAACCATAAACCCAACATATCATTTATAGGACACTCCATTCTGTGACACACAGATGTGCCTCTAACCAGGCTGCATAAGGATAAAGTCACAATTAATTGTTTGTCAGGTGATGGAATGCACCATATCACTCATGCACTCAACTCTCTGAACAATAGCTACTGTTCTGACTCTGTCATAGTCCATGTTGGCGTGAACAACTTGAGACGTCCTTCCATGGACTATATGAAGAGAGAAATTATTCAACTTGTAGAATATGGGTCCCAGGCAAGAATGTCCATAGACTTAAGCAGCATTCGACTGTCACCCATAATGATGCCTCAATACAAACAGAAAATGATTGACTTTAGCAACTGGCTTAGTTTCTGGTGTCATTCCAGGGTGATCCAGCACCCAACAGGCTGGGAATATATGATGGACAGACCACGATGCTTTGCTAGATGAGGCCTGCATCTGTCTGACTTAGGCTTCATGCCTCTGCCCAAGGCCCTTGCCTCCCCCATACTGCCTTTTTTGGAAAAGTCATGAGGTCCATACTACCAACACAAACATTTCAACAAAACCCACATTAAAGGTCATGCTGCTAAATGCTAGGAGTCAAAACATTAAACTGAACTCATTGCAAGCATTCTTAACCCTGGAAGGTGTTAACGTGTGCAGTCACAGAAACCTGGTTCAAAGTTGCATATAGCCCCCCAGCCTTACCTGGTTACTCATGCTATCATTCATTCAGACCCCCATCTCTGGGCAGCAAACCCAAAGGGTGTGGAGTTTCAGTGTATATGAAAGACACACACACCTCCAGGCTGGTGACACAGAGGAGACACTCCAAGTGCAGTTAACCATTGACAATACCCCTATTCAAAGTACTGCTAGCTACAGACCCCCAAATTTGACTCAAGATGCCCTCTCCACTTATCTGGACCTCTTCCAATCTATCAAGATTCAACCCTTTACGCAGATCCTGGGAGACTTTATTTAACCAAACATATATTGGAAAAACTACTCATGCCAGAACACAAACGCCCTGAGGACAAAGAGTTCATAACATCCCTGTATTCTTCACGTATAAGGGCAATAATTCAGTACACGGCCAAGTTCGGCATGTACCTCGCAAAGCACATGCAGCAGCTGGAGACACCACAGAGGTTCCTCATCAAGAGAATCCAGTGCTGCAAACATCTACCCTACAGAGACAGGCTAAAAGCCATTTCTCTCTACTCAGTTTCATACAGACTCCTCAGAGGTGACCTGTGTCTGGCATACAAAGCAATCTTACACCCCACCTTTATGGTACTGCTCCATATCTGAAGGTCAAGCTCCACTACAGCAACCCACACGTGTGATCTAATCCTGGTCTGTGATGTCTGTAGGACTTAATGGTGTGACATATTTGTGTCCCCCACACTCCCCCATCTGTCGAATAGACTCCCTCTCCACATCAAACAGACTACCTCATTATCCCTTTTTAAGCGCAACCTTGATATCTGTATGGGAACCAGAAAATAAACCCTTTGGAATCTACCTGAGTCCCTGCTGGACAGGGGCTTTGGGTCCTGACTTGTCTAAACATCTGCTAAACTATTGGCTAGGCTTATAAGGGCCTCAGTACCAACAGCCTGTTAACGTCTTATGATCCTATGAGTGGGAATTGGTACTGAGACATGTCCTTCAACAGGAACATCATCTTGATTTGTCTGAGATCTAGAGTCTGTATCAGGGCCCATAGACTAGTTACCTGCTATGAGCATATGATCCATAAGCTTAACCATTCTTATCTGAACAAATCATCCTGGACCCTGTAAATAAGGGGTTTCACTTTACAATCTTGAAATGCTGAAATCTTGAAATTCAGCATTTCAAAACTATAAAGTCTAATTTTTATACAGCTAAAGTGCATAATTGTGAATTCTAATATCTCAGATTCTCGGTTATGTGTTTACGCTAGTTTACGTGCAGTGTGTTTTCTGTATGGGTTTGTTTGTTGTGTGTGGATGTACGCAGAATTGCATGTACGTGGATGTTTTGTAAGGGTTTTGGGTGAGAGTATGAGTGTATGTGAGTTTGTGAGTTGTATGTGTGGGCACGTGAAAGTATGGCTGTGTAATTGTTGGATGTGTTGGTGTTTGTACGTGTGTGTGTGTGTGTGTGTGTGTGTGTGTGTGTGTGTGTGTGTGTGTGTGTGTGTGTGTGTGTGTGTGTGTGTGTGTGTGTGTGTGTGTGTGTGTATGTGCGAGGGAGTGTTGATTGTCTGGGTGTGAGTGTACTTCCTTTTTTCATTTTAATGTGCGATCTTGGAGTTAGTATATATAAGTAGGGGTGTTGGGGCATCATCTCCTCCCATGGGTGGTGTAGGTGGGCTTGCACCCCTGCTTACATGTACTGTAGGGTTGTGTGGTTTGTGTGGTGTGGATAGAACGGTGTGTGTTTTTTGTAATGTATGGTGTATGTATGTTCATGATTGTGTGTTTCGGGGTTATGTGTTTCATGATTGTGATGGTTTGGCTTTATAGTTGCGAATTGCTGAGTTTCGATATTTCAGCATTTCTAGATTATGAAGTGGAACCAAATGAGGACATAGGTGATCTCGAAACTATTGATCCGACACAGTTTGATTTTGTCAAAGACAGGTCATCAATATTAAACCTAGTAGACTCTTGAAAAACATCACCAGATCCATAACAGAAGGCAAACCTGTGCATGCAACCGACCTTCACTTAGCACAGTCCCACATTTGGGCATCAATGATAAACTCTCCCAGCTGAATATCAACCCTGATGTTGTCAGGTAGGTTGCTAACTGGCTGACCGACAGATCACACTCAGTCACAGTTGGGTAATTTACCTCAACCACCAGGCCTGTCGATATTATGGTGGTTACACAGGGTTCAGTGCTGGCCCCCCTATTGTTTTGAATACTCTTAAAAATTTCAGACCCAAACAGAGAGGCTGTGGCTGACTAAGTTTGTTGATGCCTGAAAATTAGCTACAATCATTGAATCCACAAGCACTGTCAGTAACTCCACAAACACTGTCAGTAACTCCACAAACACTGTCAGTAACTCCACAAAGACTGTCAGTAACTCCACAAACAATGTCAGTAACTCCACAAACACTGCCAGTAACTCCACAAACAATGTCAGTAACTCCACAAACACTATCAGTAACTCCACAAACACTGTCAGTAACTCCACAAACAATGTCAGTAACTCCACAAACAATGTCAGTATACTTCCAGAGAGACTTACACAAGCCAGTGATTGATGCCAAAGTCAATAATCAAACTCAGTGTTAAAAAATGCATTATCATCCCCTTTGGTAAAACTGATATCCATGTAGACTATCATATACATAATACCATAAGTAACAACTCAGTAGTGACAGACTTGGGAACACAACTTGACAGTAGCCTAAACTTTGACCACTATGCACGGTATCTACTGTGTTAAAGAAGTCATTTTATGTCTCACACCTCATTAGCAAAAGCATTGCCTCAAGAGTGAAAGATGTCATACCTCCCCTGTACTCAACCCTCACCAGGCCAATAGCCAAGTACAATGCTCCCTCTTCTATGTACCTTCCCAGGCACTTGTAGCGACTATGGAGACCTCAGAGATTTCTAACCAAGAAAAGTACAGGGTCTCCAGCACAGGTCATACATTGACAGACTGAGGTCACCGTCACTGTACTCATTAGCATACATACTACTTAGAGGAGACTTGTGCATGGCCTACAGAGCAATCTCAGATACAAACCTAATGGAAATGCTGCACATCCACAACTCAAATGGAATAAGGCTCACTTGCTCCTGGCATCTTAACCTGGCCTGCGACACCAATATGACCTGCTGTGGAGACAGATATGTCTTTTAGAGGTTGCCACTCCTCTAGAATAGGCTCTTTAATCATATCATAAAGTTCACCTCTCTCACAATATTTATGTGTAGGCAGGATGAATGAATGGGAAAACTTAAATGACTTGACACGGATTTCGCCTCTGACCCTCCGAGACATGGGCAGTCAATGCTAACTAAGAACTTGGGTGCTATATCCTTTACATTGTGTTTACCTAATATTACACTAGGTACACGTCTAGGCTTAAAAAGGTCTTTGGGTCAGCGGCCTAGTAACCACCTATGAACCTATCAAGTAACAAGTGTATTCTTGCCTTGAGTCATCAAAATGTTTAGCGATGATAATCTTACTTGTGTGTTGGCACACTCTCAGACTGCATTGCATGTTTTCCAGGGTAACTTTGCCATATCCCTAACAATTTGGTGGGCAGAGGTACATCAGAGGAGGAAAGCACAGCAACAGGTTGGCAAGACTAATTACATGTAGACATCAATTTGCCCTTACATAGTTTGAGTTCTTCCTGGATATACCAACAAAAGGCAAACCAGGTACTCCCATCTCAAAATCGGACAACATATGTATAATTCAGGCTGGCTGGCTCCAGCTTCAGGGGCCACAGAATGGTATATAGTACAGTGCCTACTACATCACCAAACACTGTGTCTACAACAGGAAGCCATCTCACACAATTTCATCATAGACTCGTACTTAAGAAGGACCAGTTTTCTGTCATGAGAAGGGTACCCTGCTTACCCAGCTTCAGGTGCTGACTGTAGTGAAGAAAACAGTGGAGTGATGAAGCTTCGACCCCAAACCTATACCCCATAGTCGGTTAAATTCCACGCTTATTTTGCATAGAGGCTGCTTATCATCTGCAATGGACAAGGACATCATGGCAGAACATCATGAACTTAGAAAGATGGAAGTACAACACTTATGAAAGATAGCTGAATAATAACCTCTTGTACCACGCCAAACATTATTGTCTGAATTGAAGAACCTGGGTGTTCATAGGTTCATAGGTTTATACTAGGCTATCTGCCCTAAGGCATTTATAAGCCTAACCCAAATTTGTGTGGCTTACGCCACCCCTTATATGAAAAAATACTGTGCCCATTAGTTTGTTGTGCCTCTGTCCAGCAGTGACACAGAGATGATTCCCGGGGTAAACCTACGATCTCCCATCCACAGGTCAAGATGTCTCTTGAACAGAGCCAGCAAGGTGCTCTGCCTCACTGGACCGGGATTTTATTCCACAGCATAGGGAGTCTCTGAGTGATAAATCTATCCCTCCAGCACGTCCTATTTATATCCGTGCTAAGGTTTAAGTCACTTGCTCTAGTGGTTTTGGTGGATTTGGACTTTTTGAGGTGGAGCATGTCCATTAATTCCGGGTTGGACATGGCCATGTGTTACCTGTAAGACACACATTGCACCTTACGACAATACTTTGTGTTGACTGGAGCTTCATGCATGTTTGATCGCCTGTTACCTTTCCGGTTTTCTTCAATCGGAATGGAAATTCCTGTCTTATAATACACACCTTCTGGAACCTGCTGACATTACCTGCGATGTATTGTGGTACCATAGGTGTAACATGTCAAATTTGTTGTAACCACAATCTATGATACTTACACTCACTACACAGTGTTCCCAGCTGTACACCTTTCCAAAATCCTTACTGTTAACTACTGTTCATGTTGATAATTATAGACAGGGTTCAAATGGCATTTCTGAAAAGTACAGTTCTTGCTCTGTATGCCATTTATCAGCAGACAAAGTACTGTCCATCAGTAGGGTAAGTGCCCCATTCCACCCCGTGTCAATCTCTTACAGGTATGCAAAACACAGACCACTATGCACACAAACAACAAAAAATGTAGTCTTTTATAGGCACAAAAAAAAGAACATGACATGTCACAACAGATTTCTGCCCCAAGGAATCCTATAGTTGTGGAATAAACTTCCTATGCAGGTCAAGCAGTTCTACACTTGGTCTGTATTAAGTAATATTCAGAATGAATAGCCTGGAAATACTAAATCCTCTTTGGGTTATATAGCACAGTGCTTCTTGACCATAGTTGTGTTTAACTCTATCCTTGCTTGGTCTTATGTGGCTATACTTCTCAATGGTCCTTTGAACTCCATGCCTAGTATACACCTATGAACTTAATCTAATATATAATGACCAACTACCTTACAAATGTGCATGCTGCATATAGGATACATACGCCGACAAAAACACGAGTTTATTGATGAATGTATTTCTATGATCCATCTCATTAGAATGTCATTATATGCTCATAACTATATACTACTGACCACAGCAATTTGCATATTACCATTAGTGTGGTACAGGCATCTCTGAACTGCACATGCCCTCCATGTCAACAATTACTGTATAGTTTAGATTTACACACTGTGCTACTATGCATTTTATGTCCCGTAAGAGTACCACCTACATATACACCCACAGCAAAGTACCTGTAAACAAACATTTAATTGTTTACTTTAATCGGTAACAACAATCACAACTATATGTGTACTGTGTCTCCAAGCTACCCTGAATTCAACTTAACTTATGTTTCACAACATTTAGTTCATTTAGTTTTGGCCTTATGTTTTTATTAAGCTGTTTGTTTGTTTATTTCTTCATATCAGCCTGATAACCAGGTAGTAGGATGGCTGACAGACCTTCTTGACTCAAAACCGGAGCTGCATGGTGCAAGACACATACAGAAAATTGTAAATGGAGTACCGAATTATACCACGTTCTGAAAGCATATCAAAGTCTTTGGCAAAATGCTGAAGTGGAAATCAAGCAAGATACTAGTCGATGAAATCTAAGAAATGAAAATGAGGTCAAATTGTAACTACCGCTTTGCCAGCAAGAATGGCATTATTGTTGTTGCCCGAATTTTTGTATGTATATATGTACATATGTAAAATGTATACATATCAATAAGCTGTTTAATAGAGTGCATATGTTAAGTTTAGAAGGATCTTTGCATTTTTTAATATTTGTATAATTTTATGTGCAATGGTGTTCTTTCGACACGAGTATGTATTCTACATGTCTTGCATGGTTGTGATTCATCGCCAAAGTGTCTCTTTGCAACAAAGTATCATACTAGATTTTAATTGCAATTTGCAGAGTTTCAGTATCAACCTGTACCACTATATAAAACAATATCTATTTGTGCCTAGATAGGACAGTTATGAAACAGTCAGTTAAATACAAGTATGACTTCACTTTGGAAATTTTTGTCCGCTTGCTTGTTTACTTTGTAAAATAAATGAAAAAGCGATTTGAAATGGAATGTGTGCGTCTGTTTACTTATGTCTGTAGAAAGTCTACTGGCGAGTTAGAAACAAAAACAGTGCCTGTACTGTACAGGAATATACATGCAATAAAAGCAAATTATTTTCTTGTAATTACATGACATTTCAACTGGAATTGAAGACATGCCTCTCAAACTTATAGTCCAGAGAGAAAGGCCTTGGCATAAACATTTCATTGGCTCCAGTAGTTGCCAATGTGCAAGATAGAGCAGAGGACAGTAACTTTACTCAAAAGAGTGATATTATGACAATAAGGTACAAGCAGAACACAGAGTCCATCAGACTCGAACATGACTACTTACTCCCCAGGAAATACCTTCTACAACTTACACCCAGTGTTATTAAAGATCTGTTCCTCACTGCACTCTTCCAAGATAAACACACTACAGCACTGAGCTGTAATAACAGCCTGGGGTGTCTCATATAGAGTTTGAAAAATGATCCCTCAGACACACTACAATGTCTGTTCAGCAGCAGCCTCCAGGCAGGCCTCATCCCTATGGAATGCAGGACAGCAAAGGTCACCCATCTACATAAAGCTGTATCATGAACAGACCCAGTGAACTACAGACCCACAAATTGGACTACTCGTAAAAAAAAATATCCATGGAAAAAGTAATCATGGATCTAATTAATACACAGGAAATATTCAAACAATGCACCTATCCCAGTTTGGTTTTGTAAAGGGTAGGTCGCAGCTGCTAAATCCAGTGCACTCCGTTCACAAGGGCACTTGAGCCATAGATGATGGACAAAAAGTGTTTATTGCCTACCTCTACCTGGTAAAGGCAATCACTATACTACCTCACTAAGGTATTATAGTCAATTTCAAAAATTTACACACAAATTCCTATGTGACATCATCATGGACCTTATAAACAAGGACATTGGTAACTTCCAAAAGCTTGACCCTACACAGTTTGGTTTTGACAAAGGGAGATTATGCCTGTTAAACTTGGTCAACTTCTTTGAAACAGTCACTGTTGTATTTTTAGCACACATAGCCATGGTTCAAATTCTGGGAGTGGTAGTAGGCTGTATGTAGAATCATACCCCACAACTGTACAGATATGTCCAGAATGTCCAGTAAATTGGCCCATATCTGCTGCCTGTCACCCTGTCAAATCAGTGGGATGATCCCAGACGTTTAGTCAGCAAATAAAACAGGGTTTATTACATCAAGCTTTCGAGTAGAAACTCATTTTCAAGAAAAAGTTTTTATTCGAAAGCTTGCTGTAATAAACTGTTTTATATGGATAGTCGTGCTGTGCCTTTTGTTATTGGATTTAATTCCATGTTGGTTAACCAGTATGTCTAGTCATTCTACACCTGTTTCTTGGACTTTGTTAGGGAGCAAATAAGAAATACAACTGATTGTCAGACATCTATAAGAACAAACCTGTCACTTTAGCAACTCTACAAAATGTTATGAGAGTAATAAGCTAAGTATGTCCCATCTCCATCCCCATGTTGTGAAGCTGTGACCAGAGTG
The DNA here is from genome assembly GCF_019279795.1 of Protopterus annectens. Taxonomy (NCBI): domain Eukaryota; kingdom Metazoa; phylum Chordata; order Ceratodontiformes; family Protopteridae; genus Protopterus; species Protopterus annectens. The sequence goes on from NC_056739.1 coordinate 10,230,823, forward strand.
TGTGCAGTAACAGAGTGAGATGTATGTGCATAATACTAATGTGGAATCTGGGAATATGTGTGGCAACATTCAGGTAGTGCTAACAAACATTGGCCCCACAGGTCTGTACGATATGAAAACTGTGCCTAGAAATAAAAGATCGGTATCCTGTACTGGTACTGTTTATTCTGGTATTGTATGGCATTGTTAGTGTTGCAGTTGCTCTGAATAATAAGGTGTTACTCATCACTGTAACCCACACTGTGCTACATAATAAAACTGTCTAGGAAATCCTGTATAACAGTGTAGTAATTACAAGGTCAGATTGTAAACCACAGGAGACTTATAGACAGAAATCAGAGAAGAGATACACAGCAATATCTATATAGCACACTCAACTGTGATGGACACTGTTCTATTTTTAGCAGACACAGCCATGGTTCGAAGCCTGGGAGTGGTAGTAAGCAGTATGCAGAATCATACCCCACAAGTATACAGAATTGTCTAGAATGTCCAGTAAATTGGCCCATATCTGCCCGCTGTTACCCTATCCCCCTGGCATATCAGTGTGCTAATCTTTGACATGTAGGCAACATTTCATGTCATATAACTGACTGTCAGTCCTGCACATATTTGGAAAATGTCAATGAAAACAAACCTATCATTGTACAAATCACCAAAGGTTTAAGAGGGCAATAGTCAAAATATGTCCAGGTTCATCTGCATGTTGTTAAGATATGCCCAGAGTGTGTGCAATAAGAGATGGACAGGTATGTGCATAACATCAACCTGGAATCTGGGAATATGTGTAGAAACAGTTAAGTAGTGTTAACAAACAATATCTCCACAGGTATACCTGGTAAGAGGTGTATACTGCAGGTAAAACTCAGTTCATGTATAGAATTGTCTACATCCATACCACTGTCTAAAGTAAGGCCATAGGATTGTGTACTAAAACCTGTAAAGTATGGGTCACAGCACTGACTAATAAAGTAATGAGAACTACAGGAATACACTAGTTGTTAAATGACATCTTTCTCTCCCACCCACCATATCTGCAACAATAAATTAAATACACAACCCAATCAGTATGTGCTCCATTAAATCTATTGTTGAGACATATGTCCTATTGTTTGATAAATACTTAAATTTGTTCCTATGCATGTGCCATGTTGAAATACACCCACATTGGTGGCATGCTGCCATCAATGTACCTGCATAATGTTGTAATGGCCACTGTGGTTCCATATATGCATGTGTTCTGTTTGCATATCTAGTGTTTCAGGTTAATGGGAATATCTATGCATGCTGTTATACATAATCCTGGAATGTGTTGACTATTACTAACCCACATATGTTGTAAATTTGAACACCATAGCATGTTTGGGAAGGCCGGTCCCAGCGAACCCACCTGTCCCACCTCAGCTGGCTGTGGCACTGAGCACCAACCCATCTGGGGCCCACCACAGGGGCCTCCTTGTCCACTGATCCTGCACATACCTTCGGGTGGAACCACCTCAGGGGATGGGGCTCACCCCCACCTGGGAGTGTGCAAGGACAGGACACTGTTATCCGTCGCCAGGTCCGGGGCGTGGTGTGTAGCGAGCTCTGCAGGGAGTTTGGAGATCTGCTACACCAGCTTGAGGGCCACATGTCACAACTAGAGGGTCAGCCTGGTCCTCCTACTCAGCCCCCAGCACAGCCACCTTTGTGGCTGTGAAGGTGCAGTGCTGACTGCCCATGGCTGGGGACCTCAGTACCACTGTATCCACTAGGGGGCTCATGGGCTTCCGATTTCCAAACACCCCTCCCCATCAAGGTGTTTACCCCCACATGTCATATACCAACCCTGTATGCTGTCTTGTCTCTCTTGTCTGTTATCTTACCCAACCTACCTCCCCAAATATACCTACTATCCCTAGCCAACATCCCACTCTCATCTGAAAAAAAAAAGGGCAATCTGTTCTCCCCAAAAAATCTCGCCCCATACATAGCTGTCCATTTCGCACGTGTCCACTGGATACATGTAATCTGGTCTAATTGGCTTCACAGCATATTATTGTTGTCCTCACTCCTCTCTCAGGGGTTTGAGTGTCCAAATGTATCTCCAAATTCAGTGTATATGCACTGCTGCTGCTGCAGAAGAAATGAGCAGCTATAGACCTTCCCTAAACCTATCCTGCGCATCCCTATTTTCCCTACTGTCTTTCCCTCTTTGTGCCCCCTTTTTCACCACTATCCTATCAACCCTTTTTCATTTCTTTTAAAGAAATGAGCATGGGGGTAAGCGGGAGTAAGCACTTTTAAGCAGCAGTAAGTAAGTTTAAGCCTGTTTTTGCGGCGGTAAGCAATGCCTACACATGTTAAGCAATTGAGAAGCTACATCAGTATAAGAAACTGTAACCAGATGTTAGCAGTGCTTACTTCAACACAAACCCACTTACAACTGCTTAAAAGTGCCTTAATCACTGCCTAGCAACAAAATAAACAGCCTCTGCAAGGCTCGATCCCAGAACCCTGCACACCATAGCCAAAGTGATTTACCACTAAGCCCTGTCAGATATACATAATCTTGATGTTTTCACAAACATATCACCCAGCACAGTCAGTCAATAGTACAGGAAATGTATTTATACATGTAGATGTATGTGTGTGTGTGTGTGTGTGTGTGTGTGTGTGTGTGTGTGTGTGTGTGTGTGTGTGTGTGTGTGTGTGTATTTCTATCTATCTGTATATATATATATATATATATATATATATATAGATATATATAGATATATAAATATATGTATGTCTATTAATATATATATATATAATATATATATTTATATACATATATATATATATATATATATATATATATATATATATATATATATATATATATATATATATATATATATATATATATATATATATATATATGTATATACACACATATATATATATATATATATATATATATATATATATATATATATATATAGAGAGAGAGAGAGAGAGAGCAATATATATATATATATATATATATATATATATATATATATATATATATATATATATATATATATATACATATATAAATATATATATGTAAATATATGACGAAATTATCCTGGTGGACTTTTGGATTCCATCATTACAGAAATTACTGCAGCTAGATATGTCAAGTTTCCTCCTATTATTAATTTTGGGTTTCCTTTTAAGCAGCCTGTTAATTCTAGCCTTCATCTTGCTATCAGTTCACACTCCCATGTGTTACCCTCTCAACAAGTGTGTGTAAGTTCACGCCCCATTTCTACCCATATCACAACAGCAGTTGCTGACCCACCTTCTTCTTCTTTGTCCTCGACTACTTCAGCTCTACAGAACAATGTGAGAGATTGGACTGCTGCCTTTCCAATCCCTATTTGCAGGGATTCCTCCGATATAAGAAATATCATCCAGTCCAATTGGGATATCCTTACCAACAGCCAAGAAGTGGCTAGTAGACTTGGTGATGCACCCTCTTTTCTTTATAAGAAAGCTAGATCCCTAAGAGTTTTATTTGAAAACAAAGACTCTCCTTTTCATATTGATCATTCACCCTCTGAGAAACTCACTCATGGGATGTTTCCTTGTGGCAATTGTGGCAATTACCCACACATCGTCAGAGGAGATCTGTTTAAGTTTAAAAACAATAATTACACTATTGTCTTTCATGATCATTTTGACTGCAAAACCATCAGTGTGATTTATGCAGCTGTATTTGATTCGTGTCCTGCTTTTTATGTGGGTAAGACCACTACGAAACTGCCTTCCAGGATTAAGGAGCACTTGGCTGCAGTTAGAAATAGAGTCTCCAGGAACGCTTTTGCAAAACATAGCTTAACTTGCCATAGTTACAATGGTTTTAAAATTCTAATTTTACAACAGGTTTCTAATTTCTTTGGTGAGGTGAACTCTCTTTTAGAATTCAGGGAACTACATTGGCAATTAAAACATAATGCTGTGGCCCCTCCGGGCATTAACGAGAATTTAAATATTAAATATGCTCTTAGATGGTTATGTTAGTCTTTACCATACAGATTAACTACTTACATACGTCATTATGCTTATTTTTAAGATTAACAGCTTACATTTGTCCATATGCTAATTTCTAGTTCTAACATCCACTGTTTAACATTTTATGTCCTGACGTTTTTGTTGTTCACTGGTTATTGTTCTTATGACCACCCACTTGCTGTATTACATACTAAGGTTTTCACAACATTTGTATAGTCTGAAGAAGTCTTTGCTACTATTAAAAAGATGAAAGCTTATCACAGGGTCCATCGTCGTTTATCCGTTTCAGACGTTTTATTGTATATATATATATATCTATAGATATATATATATATATATATATATATATATATCTATAGATATAAAAGAGAACATAACAAATACATATATGACCAAAGGCACCGTTAATGGGGGTGAGGGGGCCCAAGTTAAATAAGTTTTGTAAGTATTGATATCACCCCTCCCCCACAGCAAAACAGATCTGACCAGCAATACAATACCAACTGTTGCAAGTCCCATACCCAGGACCCAACAACACAACATGGGCACAAGACGTTAACAGTAATCCATCCCACCTGTATGATATCAGGATGATATCAATAACATATCATGCAGTACACTTTGACCATAGGGAATGTACAATGTGGAAGCAATAAACATTCCAAAGATACATACACACACACACACACACACACACACACACACACACACACACACACACACACGCACGTATATGCAGATACATATACATATATATAGATATGAATGTAACTACACATACACACACACATAGATATGTACAGGACACTACATATTTAGAGGGTACACACCATAATGAACAGCCAGTATTCCTACAGTTGCCACCTTATCAAAAGGACAGTGTATGAGTCACCCATACAAAAGACAATTGTTGCCTGAAACATATACCCACATAGAAGTCAAAGGATATGACACCACATACAGGTTTGCATACATAGGAAAGTTTTGTGTACTGTCACAGTTGTATATGCCATGTCATATAGCTGTTTATACATTGAAATGCATACAAACAGATTAATGCAACTCTCAAGCAGATAATTTAATACAGTAATCTGAAAGCATAACATATGTTGCTGTCCAGGCCAAGGCCTGCAAGTAGTACAACAGTAAAGACAGACTGGGCCACATGATTCCAGAACCTGCCCTTGCCATGACCCTACCTAGTCTTCCTTCCCTTTATGTACCCTCAATAGGACCATACTTAGTACCTCATTACACCTCTCTTTCCAATGTGTCTACTATGCATTTGCACAATTTTATACAAACAAAAAATGTTAATTGTTGACCTATTGAACTATATCAATGTAAAATTGTTACTTAGCTTCTTTTTAATGCAACTTTAACTTTATGCATGTATCCCAACATATGTGAATCGTTTTGCTATAACTGCTATTATATCAATATTGTTTAAAATTGTACTTGTTTTAAAATGTATTACTGGAACTTTTCTCCTCGGGTCTCCACTGAAAATAAGCCACAAGCCTAGTTGGACAAACCCGGTTAACAAATGTCAATAAATAAATAAATAAATAAATAAATAAATAAATAAATAAAATGATAACAATCAATCAACAGTAAGTAATGCAGATGTATAGTCCAGCACTCTGTATACAATCCCCTAAGGGGAAAAGACGTACGTTGACACAATGGGATGTATCTACTACATAACAATGCATAACTGAAACCATCACAATCACACTGACAAACAGAACAGTCTGTATGGCAGTAAGCAGTAGGCCAGCAATTTTCCCAAGGTGTAATGTATGGTAATGTACATCCATAAACCTTAAGGCAGCTTACTCCAGATATCCCTCACATGTTGTAACAGCCTATGTTATTTATTGTGCATACCCCCCTTAGACTGACTTACAGGGGCATATAACACTGTTACATACACTGACCTCTGGACTGCAGAAGGGCACACATGTTTTGAGCAGATGAAGCCCACATATATATGGACCCAACCACACAATATGTGTGGGGGCCACAACAGCACTGGAATGATGGCAGGAATGGCAGCATGACATATTCACAGGCTACTATATAACAACCCCTGACTGCATGTCATATGGACAAAGCCTGGTATGTAGGTGGAGGACAGAGGCCGGAACACAGGCCCATATGTGAAATAGTGTTGTCAGACACTGAGCAAGTTGCTGCAGGGTAGCCTGCAACATACCCTTACTCAGGAATATGAAGTCAGAAACACAAATGGATGTAGCCATGTACGATAGCACTCAACATACACACTGCCAGTGATATATCTGACACAAGACCTGTGTGGTGGACAGACAAAGCATAACAGGCACACCTCTGGCCATCATGTGGATAGGCCCATGGTTGAGAGCTATGCATTCAGACTGCATTCCATGTTAAACTGGTATGTACACACAAACCCTGTAACACTGGTGCTATACAATGCATATAACAACACTACTCACACTCTGTCTGTAGTTCTGGAACCTCCTACAAATATGTAGCTGGCCTGATTGTGCAAGTCCTCTTGTAAGAGTTATTGCTACCTGCTGTATGTAACAGTGCTGCCCACACACAGGAAGGATGTCCACCATACAGGAAAGGTAAAGGGACCATGTCCACCTGATGTAGGGATTTATAGCAGTGGGTTGCCATGACAGTGTTAATTGGAAGTACTACACAGCATGCTGCATGCAGGTAGCAAGTGGAGGATACTGACTGGTACAGAGGCCATCACCTGATCATGTGCATCACCTACACAGTCCATGCTGCAATCTATTCAAAGCAGCTCAATCCATTTAATGGAGAGAGTGAGAGAGAAAGAGACAGAGTGAAACAAACAAACAAACTAAGAAAGAAAGCAGGCAGGCTGAAGGCCAAGGCAAAGGAAAAAAAAAACCTTACAAGCAAACTATCCAGAACAGACATCATTCCCACAACAGGTATGTGAAGTATATATGTATGTAATTGACTGTAGCACTTGGTCCATAATAATGGGATAGATGATGTGGCATGATCTATATGTGCCATCAGGTGGTGTTGTTGTAATGATGTACAGCTGACCAACTGCTACAGACAATAGAGTCTGTCCCTGTGGGTAGTGGGCCATACCCGTCAACTGTGCAGAGCAGCAATGACTGACAAGATGTAAGCCATCATGATGTGTGTTGTGTAATGGAAAACATGTATATTACTGTGGCCAATAGCTGGTGGTAGAAGTAATGCCATTATGAAGGACACATGGGTTCCAGAGCCCACCACTTGCAGGGCACTCAAGTTATCATGTAATGTAGCATGCTGAAATACCATAGGTGTGTAATAGGCTTACCTGCAATCTGTCCCTATATATACCCCCTAATGTTAGACTGTGTCCATATGTGGCACGTGTCTGTGTTGTAGCAAGGCAGAAGAGTGCAGCTGTGCAGGAAGGAGAGTTAGAGATTGTGGACCTGATGTCTGAATGTACCCTATATATATATATATATATATATATATATATATATATATATATATATATATATATATATATATATATATATATATATATATATATATATATATATATATATATATATATATATATATATATATATTTATGTCTACAGACATATGTATATATATATATATATATATATATATATATATATATATATATATATATATATATATATATATATATATATATATACACACACACACACACACATATATATATATATATATATATATATATATATTTATAATATATATGTGTGTGTGTGTGTGTATGTCTACAAATATACAAACTCACACACACACACACACACATGTAAATAAATACATGTCCTCTATATTTGCATCACAGTGCTGCATGCTATGTGTGAGAGAACATCACACATATCAACACACACACACACACACACACACACACACACACACACACACACACACATATATATATATATATATATATATATATATATATATATATATACATACACAGCAGTAAGTGTGTGCAACATGGACGGTTATGTTACATGTGAACCCCTTGTTGGGACACATTGCCCTTGCCTGTGAAAGTGGGAATGAGAATTTGGAGAAGGATATCAGTTATATTTGGGGAGGTGAGTTGGGTTGGTAGATAGAGAGGACAGCCTACAGGGGTGGTATATGACACGTGGTGGATGTTATCTGCGATGTGGAAGCCCCATGAGCTCCCATATGGAAACAATGGGAACAAGGCCTACACCAATTGCCAGTCACAACAGCAGCAGCTTCACGGCCTTGAAGGTGCCTGGGCTGGAGGCTGAGCAGGAGTAGCATGTGGACCCTGTGATTGTGTACTGAGGGCCTCAAGGTGATGTAGCACATCCAACAAGTCTCTGTGGAGCTCCCTATGCAACACACCCTGGATCTGACCCCAGGTGACAGGATCATGTCTGTGTATGCTTCCGGAGGGGGAACACCATCCCCTGACTTGGTTCCACCTGAAGGTAGTGCAGGACTAGTAGATGAGGAGGCCCCAGGGTGGGTCACACATGTGATGTGGCCTAGTAACATGGCCAGATGAGGTGGGAGAGGTGGTTCTGCTGGCAGCTGTTCCCTAAGCATGCGATTGTGTCCCTATTATAGAACATATGTGGGTAATAATAGTCCACACAATCCTGGATCATGTCCAACAGCATGTATAGATATCCCCCATAACACATAATGACAGATGTGCAGCAAACACATAGCAAACAGACCACATGCATATATGGAACCACAGTGGCCCTTACAATGGCATGCAGGTGGCATTGTCTGTAACAGGCCAGCAATGATAGTGTCCCCACAGGAAACATGGCTACAAACACATAGCACAAAGCGTGGTACAATACGATAAATGTCCCAGTAGTAAGTAAGCTGTAGCCATACCTATTGAGTTATGTAAACCATTTGTTGTTGCAGATATGGTGGGGAGACAAAGATCTGTATTAAGAGCTATGGTAACCATTGCTGTATGAGTTGCTCAGACCTGTTTCCATTTTTATGTTTTTCAGGCAAGATGTCACATGGCAGGTTACCTGTGTATTCAGTGGACAAAAATGAGGTCATCATCAACCACCTGGTACAGCACTACCAGGTGCTGTTTGGAAGGACAGCCCATGAGCAGCAGGAGCGAACCACCCTGTGGAATGATCTAGTCCACAGGGTCAATGATGTCGGCCTGCATAACCGCAGTTATGAGCAGGTCCGGCATCATTACACTGACCTGCTTCGCAATGCCCACTGGCGTGCTTCTGCAGTCTGGGGATCACCTCGCAACAGGGGGGGTCATGCCATCCATCCCCCCAACATGTGTTGAGGAGCTCCTCGCCAGCCTCATGGCACCTGCTTGCCCGCACACTCAACAACTGGCGGAGACCATAGTGGAGGTGGGTGCTACCCACACACTGGCCAAGGAGCATGCAGATAAGGCTACAGAGCACATCAGTAGACCACTGTTGCATATCCATCTGCATCTGTACAGGTAGATCATGCATATGTGAGATGGCACATACATATAGTCCATTGCTGTGTAGTAGTAATAAACAGATGTGCATAAGCTGTAGTATTGTGGACTTGTACTGTTGATGTACTGTAATGCTGCACCCACCATGTACCAATGCCACAGCTGTGGCTACTGACATCACATCTCTCACACTCTTATGTAGGTCCCTCTGGTATACCACCGAGCAGCAGCCTGTAGCTGATGAGTATGGTTTATGTTCATGCTTGCCAATACAATAGACATGTAATGGCTATGATATATTCCATGCACACATCTAACACACCTACCCATAATGCATGCCATACATGTTCACCTATTGTTGCTGTTAACTGAAGTGAATCACAGTGGTGACCATAACGGCTTATCTGAAGGGTATGTCAGACAACTGCAATATAACTAACATCCTGTTATTGCAAATTGTGTCCACAGGGTTGAACATAATGGTGGGACAAATGCCCTACAGTAGGGACATGTGTGAAACATCACCCTTATACAGTGCTACAACAGTGTATATACCAGTATTACAATGGCAACTATTACAGATCTACACTACGGCATATCATAATACAGTGGTCCACAAAGCTTAAAACCTGCAATGTGGTCCCAACATGAGCAATGAGTGTGGAATATGGAATCGTAGGTTAGGGCAGCAAATATGGGGAATACATACCTTCACAAACACTGGAAGCATATGTGTGTACACACTCCAGATAAAATATAGTGGAAGCAGCTGTTGACGTACTGACTGCATGCATTTGTCATGGATATGCACCTTTCAGCAAGTACACATCCCCAATGTCAGACCACGTATTGGTCTGCTGTCCAAGACATTTGGCCATCAAATGTGCACACTTACCTGCAATAGAGGCAGACATGGCTTGCACACATCTTACATGACATGGGGTGTGCCCCATACCCAGCAGGTAGCACGCATGAGCTGGACATGTAGCCATACCTCACCATTGCATATGCCATGGCAAACTGTTCAGTCATTTATGTGGCAAGGATGTATGGGACAGGAATGATGTAGGAAATAAACAGATGGCCATCCAAGACAAATGATGTCACATGTAGCAAACTGGTCATGTGGGCTGCCCAGTAACATGCCACAATACTGAGGGGGGTTGCAGGAATGTCTAGCAAGTACTGGCTGTCCATGTCCCATGTCAGCAGTTGCCTGGACTCTGCAAGCATGTGGCCTATGGGTTAGGGCAATCAGATCTGACAGTTGTACCACAGGAAACATCAGCCAGCCCTCTCTACAGGTAGTGTATGCATAACAGAAGAGGTTCCCAAAAGTCATGCGTTGCAATGTGTACTGGTGTACCATTACCACATTGGAAACCTACAGACAGTATAATGTAAAATACATGTGCTGCACAACCAATGCCTTACCCCACCTCATGCCCACCATCCCCATCTGTACTATGCCAGTGCCAGTGTACATCTGTATCTTTGCCATTCATTAGCTGGGACTAGGCTGTTACACATGGTGTTCAGTGTTTGGGACACTGCAGACTGACACATGTGTAGGCCATAGTTGTCAAGCATCTGCAGAAAGGCTGAAGGTGGGGAAGGGGTGTCATCATGACACACCAGTGCACTGAAGCAGGGATCCTAAGGATGCTACAAATGGCTGTATCTGCACACAGTCAGGTTCAGGAACTGTGGCAGACATAACCCTGACTCCACAGCAATAGTGATGGCAGTGTGTGAACTCCAAGGGATGTGCACATGAGTTGACCTTGCAATCATGCAGGGTTGGGGGACATGTGTAGGGCAGACTGACCATATACTGGCAAATGCAGATGGCCCATGCTAGTATACCCCTGCCAGTAATAGTGACTGCTGTAGTATGCATAACAGTCGGTGCAACAAACCATCAAAAGGGAGTGCACACATATCCACCCACGAAGTGTATGCATTGCGGTCAGCATCAGCACACCTAACACATTTGTTAGACAGTGCATTTGAGTGTACAGGACATATGCCACATATCAGGCTCATGTAATGTTAGCATATGCAGTGATGTGGTCCCATGGCATATCAAAGAAGAGTGCATCATATCAATAAGGGTGTGTACACTCCTCATAGCCATGGTAAGATTTGACAGTTGTCAGTGTAATAGTATTGTGCTGGTCATACATGCACCACTGATGTTGAGATCTGTAAATCAGACATCAGGCATTCACAAATGACATATTTCCACATATCATCCCACGTATGTGTCAGACAAACACATAGGGCTGTGAGCATTAGAGCAGACATGACTGACACATTAATATACATTCAGCAATGGTGTGTGCACCTGTGAGGTATGGTGCACAGTACATGGTAGGGTGCAGAACAGGTGCACAGCAATACTGTGTACACGGGTGCAGTGTTTTCCAGGGGAAGGGGCATCACCTACTAACACAGCCCATGCATCACACACATGTATACTGTTGCTAGCATGGATTGACTATAGCTGCACTGCATGCTGTTGAGTACCATATGATATCCATGTTGACAAGATGGGTAATGGGGGGGGTCTGTGTGTACTATCTTTGTGTAACCTCACCCGTAGGTGTGTGTATGTGTGTGTGTGGGGGGGATATTTTGTCTGTAAGTGCAATCTTATAGAGTGGAGGGGGGTTGATGCATGTAGGATGTGTGTGCATGAGTGTGTGTTTGTGTGGGTGTCCATGTATGCACATGTGTGATTGTGGGGCTGTTCATACGTTAGTACTTCCCTTTGGAATCATGCAGTACATGGACATGGACTGACACGAGACACCAGGAATACTTGTCTGATATGTAATCACATGACAGCTGATAGTATAATAAGGTATGTAGCATGGAACATGCATTGGGAGGGAAACTAGCACCAGGTTTACCATTAAAACTGCAATAAGCAGAAAGGTGAATGACTACCCACGTATGCAGCACTACAGATGCATTGGAGAATTACTAGACAGCACCAGGGAGTGTATCCATAGATTACTGTTGTTCACATAATAAGTTGATTGAGCAGCAGATCTTGCATCTACTGAGCAATAGTTACATATGACACTCCAGTGCGTGACATTATGGAGTGAACGTAGTAGCCCCTAACATAATGGGGCCATGCTCACGATGTCCAGACATACCCAGGGTGAACACTGGATGACAGCAGTAAGGCCTTGTAAAACCTACTCCAATCAAATCAAGGAGGTAATGGAGTAACAGGTCTTGTGTTGTGATCACTTGTCTAGGCATTTAGAAGAATGATATGTTAGTGAGTGGTATTAATGAGTGTATGTTACCAAGTGTGATGAAGGATGGGGAACTTACATGAATAAACATGGGACTGTCTGTAAACTCAGGGACAGGTAGGTATTATGGTGGAATTACAGTGTGTGTGTGTCTGTGTGTGTGTGTGTGTGTGTGTGTGTGTGTGTGTGTGTGTGTGTGTGTGTGTGTGTGTGTGTGTGTGTACTGTTATGCAATGCTGTACAGGTCTTAAAGTGCATTTCTTGTTTTCCCCTCACAGGTGGCGAGGTGGGTCAGGGTCCCTCCTGCATGCAATCTGATGTTGGTGTCCATACAGACACCGAAAATGATGATTGGACTGTTGAGGCACAGGCAGTGTTGTCAGAAGCCTAAACTGTGCCATCATTTGACATCCCCCTGTTATCCACCCCAACCCCGCACACAGTCACAGTGCCTATAGATACCCCATCACCAGTGGCCATAGCAGAAGGACAGTTGGCGGTTGGTGGAAGTGCACAGGAGAGTGTGGTATCTATGCCTGCTGTGTCTGGACACAGCAGGCATAGCCAGATGTTCAGCAGGGCACCACATAGGCAGATGTACCAGGGTGCTTGTGGGAGGGCTACTGGTCATCATGCCCCTGGCAGAAGTGCCACAACTGGTACCACCAGATGCATGTTTCAGACTGTCATGGGGGTGCAGGCACTTATGGAACTATACACCACACAGGGTCTGAGGCTGCAGAGGCCTGCTCTCTCATCTGTAAGTGACAACTTCCATGAACTTGCAGGTGCCCTCCATGATTATACCGAGGTCATGGATAGATGGTTGGGTGAGATGATGGGCCTCATCGACCGTGGCTTGTCAGTGCTAGAACATGTGGTGGGAGTGGGCGATGGCCGTGTGGACGTAAGCCAGCAACACCAACAGCTGGCATTTGACGTGGATGTGCAAGGACACCAAGCTGCTCCCGTAGTGGCAGTACCAGCCCCAGCACTGCAGGGGGAGCTGTCCACACCACACCACAGCAGGCCATGTGCACATGGCCCTGGCCATTCCCAGGAGGGACCTGGTTCCAGCAGACATATCTCATCATCAGGGGAGAGTAGTACATTGAGGCCTGTACCTGGATGTGCCCATGGAACCCCTGGCAGGCACAGTCCGCATGTCCATGGCCGAAAGCTGTGAACTGCACACCCTGCCAGGTATGGTCTGTAGCTGTCCAAGAAGCACCTGTATAGGGCAGCCACATGGCAGAATTGTGTGCTTGCATACCCACACACTATACAAACACACCTAGGGCAACCCCATACCTACACACACCACATCACCAAGCCCATCTCAATGAATTACACCCCTCACCCACACACATGGTGTCAAATGTATGGCCCACCCTCGGTCTCTGGCAAACCAACAACACACCCTGTGCATATGATGACACCTGTGCCACATCCCTGTCATCCATAACATCGATGCAGGGACAGGCTAATATGGTTCTGATGCACATGGTGACTGTACTACAGTGTACCAATGTACTGCTGTGTAACATGTTGTCAGCAGTAATGTTTAATACTTACATGTCAGGTAGTATAGCTGTCCAGCCATGATGCATTATAGCTGTTATAACACTGAATGATTGTGGTCTCCATAATGTTATCCATTTGTGTTGTAGGTGTACATGTCTCAGCAGGAGGATGGTCTGCAGTCATATCTCACAAGGGGTATGGTATGTGGTGACACCATGGCTGTGACATATCCGGAGTGCAGTTGAACACGTCACAGGTCTGTATAACAGTTACTGCCTGTGCCAAATGGACAGGTGACCCCCTGGGACATGTATAATCAGCAACCTGAAGTAGATCCCTCATCATACATGCACACACTTACTTGGCAACACTGGGACTAGACCCCTACCTAGGTATGTAGTGCTACTGATGTGTGTGGCTTTCATTGCACACACCACACAGTGGTTAGGATGAAGTGTGTTCCAGGTTACATGTTACATGCAGAACATCCCCAGGCATGTACAGTATGGTAATGAGGGATGTAATGGTTGTATATGGACAATACATAGTGTGACATACCATCATATACATAGTAACAGACACATAACAGGCAGACACACATCAGAGAAACCTGGGTCTATCAGTGCTAACTAACTTGTTAGTGTGTCCAATGTGTTACAGGTAGGCTGCACACATTACATGCATAACTGTGCTGGATTGTGTTAACACTTACTTGTATGGTTGATGGTGACAGTGGTGACCATACAGTGGTACATGGGACAAGTACCATGGGTACAATGGTGTAATGACAGTATACACAGCACCCACACTCCACTGTGGATATTGTACACACTGGAACTCATGATGACACTCTGACATACCCAGCATCACACATTGACCAGGACTGCGATACAACCCATTATCCATCCCAACAGTGGTACTACAGGGATATGCATCTAATGCACATGCCTCAGGCATAGCAGGGTGATGCATTGTCATGCCTCTCCTATGGGCAGCAACATCAGTATCCATAATACTGTGTGGCAATGCATATTGTAATAGCAGTATGTGGCCTTATAGATTTTTGTGCATTACTTGAGAATGTGGGATAGATTTATGAGGACTGTATAAATTCATTTAAGAAGTACACAAATTATGCTGAGGAAAGGCTTAACAGTTTGAAGAGTACAAGGCAAATGGTCCTACCACATGAATGAAGAATTATAAGGGCTGTGAAATGGAAAACAGAATACAGTAACTCTGGTCTGTTTGTAGCAGTGTGTGTGTGTGTGTGTGTGTGTGTGTGTGTGTGTGTGTGTGTGTGTGTGTGTGTGAATATCTAGGGAGTGTTGGTGGAGCAAGATGAAGGTGATGTCATGGATAGATGTCTGAAGATAAAATAGCAGTGAGGGTAAGGGACAACAAAAGGTAAGGAGATAAAACAATGGGTTACGAAAAACATCTGTAATATGTTAATTTTTAAAAATTTGTTTCACTCCTATGCCAGTTTCACTTTCTCATGATTCCTTATATGATTATTACTTGTCTGCTTTTTTTATAGATCATGCTTTTTCATTTTCATACATGCTGAATGCTGCTGTAATGTGGAAATTGTATGTGAAGCTTCTCCCCATTGGAGTCTGATGACAAAGGGCTTTTTAGCTCAGTCAGATTCTCCCAGTCAACAAATGGAAATAAAATAAGATAAAATTAATTAATTAATTAATTAATTAATTAATTAATTAATTAATTAATTAATAAAAAAGAAGATGACATTGAAATTATTTACATTAAATTTTAATAGTATTAGGAATACTTAATGGAGATGGGCAATTTTGTCCATGCTTAGTCCATCTACTCTTGGGATTTGTGTTTTACTTAAAGTGAGACTGATACATCTGGAACTCACAAACTGTAGAAACAGTAGAACAAGGGGACACAAAATATTTAATGCTAAGTATGAAACATCTTTTAGGATGATATTTTTAATGTACACTACAGGCTGGACATTTTATTGGGTAGATGACTTCTGTTTTTATTTGGAAAGAAGAATTTTATACAGAAAAAAAATCTTATTTTTATTTCTTTTGTTTCCCTGGAGTTGCATGTAAGGGGGGTGGACATGTGTGTAGCATAAAAGTGCCGCATCAGCAAAACACAGCAACTTAAAAGTGGCTTTTGCAGCTAGAAGTGGTGCAAAGATTCACTTTGCAAGTCTTTCCATATTCCACATGTTCATCGAGGGAAGAAACAGAAAAGAATAAACTGTATTTGTGAGTGCTGTTAAGATGAGTTAGAGGTTAAAAGCTAAAAAAACAGAGGCACAAAAAAACAAATATAGTTCCCCCCCATAGGGGGGTGGTGGCGTAAGCCAAAAAACTAAAGGGCTTGTAAGGCTTGTAAATGCCCTCGGGCAGATAGCCTAGTATGAACCTATGAACCTATGAACCTATATAACTTTTATAGCAGGAATATATAATGGAAGAAATGGATGAATATATTTTGAAAAAACTTTTGGGAGGAGGATACTTTACACTATGACAGGGATGCAAAATGCATGGATGGCGAACATTAAGATTAACCTTGAACATTAATAAAGTCAACTGTAAACAATTGATAGTACAAGTAGGGTGCATGGAAGAAAACTATACTGAACTTAATATTTTTAGTGATGAAATTTGCTATAATGTTGCAGGAATGCTAGGGGAGGACAATTAGAAATGCAAGCATTTATTTCCAGAAGTTAGAAATGCAAAACCAAAGTGGTTCAAACTGATATTAACAAACTGATTAAAAAAAGGAAATAGGGGCACAAACAAATTATCTGCATAATGTTTCCCCAAATAGGTATTGATAAACTCAAACAGAAGTTCATGGTATGTGATTTGAAAATAGAACATGGGTTAGAGTTTGAAAATATAAAGAGTAACGGTCAGCAAGCTAATTGTTTGCAGGGGGAGGTTGTAGAAAGCAAATGTCAGGAAATATTAAAAAAGAAGACAAGAAGAGCACTGGGGGATCTGAATGCTTAGAACTTTAATTCAGAACAGTTTGAAACAGGCACAGATTAGTTTACAAATCAATACAATAAAAATGGAGAAATGTTAGTTATATGTGATTCAGTGCTTCACGGAATAAAGAATTCGCTACCCAGAATTAACAGAGAAAGGTGTTTGGCACAGTACCACATGATATGATTTTGACTATACTAAATAAAATGAATATTAATGGATTTATATGTGGATGGATTAAAATGTTTCACTTTACAAAAGGAAATGTAGAGTTAAAGAGACCTATTATGAGTTTTAAAAATATGTAGAATCTAAGGTGCCTCAGGGGTTGTTGATGGGTCTTATCCTATTCTCTATATTTATGTCAAAATTATGTTGCTCAAAATATATTTGGATAACTGAATTCACTGATGACACAAAGATTGAAACCATAGTTAGAAATATGAAATAATGGCATGTCATGAAGCATTTTCAGCATTCAGTGGCACCATGGTCAGGTATAATAGGGATACCTATTATACCAAGGAATACCTGCTGAATACCTTCAGTAAGCTGCCAGTGAATTTGCCTTCCCTATATCCATCCTTCTAAAAAGATCTATCTCAGAAACCTCAATACCACCCATCTGGAAGATCTCCTATATTATCTCCCTCCATAAAGGCGGTACCTCCACCGACCTCACCAACTATCGCCCCATAGACATCCTGCCTCCACTAGCTAAAATACTTGAGAAATGTATACACCACCAACTTATGCCACACCTGCTTAACAGCCATCTTCTCTTGCCTATCCAACATGGATTTCAGCCTTCTCATAGCACAACCACCGTCCTACTCTCTTTCACAAACCTCATCAACCAAAACAAACACAAAGGCAATTTAACTTCTGCCATACTCTTAGACCTGTCAAAGGCCTTTGATATGGTCAGCCATCTTAAACTAGTACAAGCCCTTACCGACCTTGGCCTTAGTAACCAAGCATTAGCTTAGTTTCAGAACTATCTTCAAGGAAGACAACAAGCAGTTTGGTGGGACAACAACCTAGCCACACTGCTACCCATCACCACAGAAGTCTCACAAGGTTCTATTTTAGGTCCCCTCCTATTCTCCATTTTCACCAATAACTTCCAAAGCATCTGTCAAGATGCAACAGTTATACAATATACTAATGACTCATCACTTGTCTGTTCAGCCAATGATCTTCAGAAACTCCTCTGTATAACCCAAAAAGCCTTCCATACCACCGAAAACTGGTTTCTTAACAAAAAGCTAATACTAAATCCAAAAAAACAAAACAAACTGTTGCTATTTAGACTGTCATCTGCCCTGACATTCACACTAAATTTCTAGGAGTGACCATTGATAATAACCTCAGATTTGATTAGCATATAAATCAAACCATTAAAAATATCCACAAAAATCTAGGTAGTCTATATAAAAATAAACCATTTATAACACAACCTGCTAGGATAACAATTGCTCAAACTCACCTCCTTTCCACACTATTTTACACCTCACCCATTCTCACCAACTTACCCAAAACCAAAACTGCCAAACTCAACACCTGTTACAATCAAATTGCAAAATTTGCTACCAGTGCCCCCTACCGAGCCCACCACTGCCATTCCCTAAAACAACTTGGCTGGCTTGAATTCCCTAATCTCCTAAACTACCATCAACTTTCCTTTGCCCACAATCTCCTACTACTCCCAGACAAAACTCCGGCTCTGGCCAATCTACTAGAACTACAAGCTAGAACTAGACAACTTTGCTCTAGTGACAAAAAGTTAATCAAGGTCACCAAGACCAAAAACACATCAGGGGACTCCCTCTTCCCTAACTACATAGGCAAATTTTGGAACACCCTACCTACTATTATCTCAGCAGACTCAAAGGTTACATTTAAAAGACTCCTGAAAGAACACCTAAGGCACGCATGGATATGCACATGTTCCACACCTGGCTGACCAACCCCCCCCACCCGCTCCCCTTACTCTTGCCCTCTGACTTCAGCTTCATCATCTAAAGAATGCAACTTCTCTAGCTTCCTTCCAGTTCCACCTCCAGTTCTGTCCCCTTAGTCAATATCCATATGTCACTGCAGGACACTTTGTTATCTATCCACTACACTTTTCTCTTTACACCTCTACTCTTACGTTATACTTAAGCTACTTACATCCTGCTTTTCTTACTTAACCTGTTATCCAGTTTCCCATCTCTGTCTCTTCTCCTGCTACTATACTCCCTACTATGTCTAATCTTTGCTCTCTGTGTTGCTATACTCCCTACTGGTGGCTAACTTGCTCACAGCTCAACTGTATAAAGCAAAAAATGCAATCCCTGCTAACAATGTTCACCATTATGTAATGCCTCCACCTAAAACTGCAAAAGATGTGTTCAGTCTATGTAAATATGTTAAATCTTAAGCTTGAATGCTATGTTACTAGTCAATGTTAAGTTTTGGTACTATCTATGTAAATCTGAATGCTTCTGTATACACCTTATATTTTGCTTAAAATTTAACCATGGAGCTTTTCTCCCCGGGCCTCCGCTGAAAATGGACATGCATCCAGTTGGACTTTCCCAGTCAATAAATGTAAAATCAAATAAAATAAATAAATCCAAATAAATAAAACCAAATCTACTCGAGCTACACACTCTAGGGATATAAACCTCAACACAACAATGAATAGAACATGCTGGAGGGATAAATTCCCGTCGCAGAGACTTCCCTTACTATGGAACAGGGTCCCAATCTTCATAAGACAAAGCCCCTCACTATCACTCTTCAAGAGGAACCTTGATGAGTGGATGGGTAACAGAAAGTTCACACTGGGGATCACACCAACAGCACTACTAAATAGGGGCCAAGGGTACTAGCTGCTAGTACAAGGGTCTAGGGAACTACTAAAGGGGCGGTGAATACCACACAACGTGGCTGGGCTAATATATGCCTTCGGGCAGATAGCCCAGTACCAACCTATGAACCTATGAACCTATAAATAAAAATAAATAGCATGGAGTTGAATGCAAAGAAAAGCAGGTGTTGCAGTTAGGGGAAATAATCTTTGTTACCCATATGCATTAAATAACATGATCATAGAATCATAGGAGGTTACTAGGCTAACAGCCATAGAGCCTTTTTAAGACAAACCTTTCATGTCCCGATTTTCAAAATTGGCAATGCCCAAGGACTAGAATAACTTTGTTGCCATAAGGGACACAGGTAACAAGACAGGGGTGAATTTGCAATTTCCCAGCCAATAGTCCAAATTACATTTCAAGAGGCATAGGGAAGAACTCTGCTTTACATGAATGGGGAGTCTGTTCCAGAAAAGGTAATCTCTGAGACATATACTTGTCACTCCAACAGGTTTTGTTTAGGCCACAGATGAAGTTTAGGTCTTTACAGTGTATACTTCTGGTGCTGTTTGTTTTGCAAATGTGTATCAGAACAATCAGGGCTGGATCTGAGAATGCCTTGTAGGTTAGGCACACATTGCCTCTTAGTAGTCTGTAGGAGACTGAGTACAGGGAAATGGCTTCGAAGCAGTCTGCATAGGACATGATATTTACACCCTGTATTCCTTTAGTGAGAAACCTCTGCAGCCCCTCCAGCTCTTGTAAATGTCTGGTCAGGTACATGTCAAAGGGTGCATTGTACTTGATTACTGGTCTAATAAGTATGGTGGGACTATGATCTCATTAGATCTGGATGCCATACACTTTACTTCTAAGCTCTGCCACATAGAAGGATTTTCTAACCACCATGGACACATGCTGATCAAAGTTCAGGTTACTGTTGTCCTGAGTTTCCAAATCCCTTACTACTGGGTCTGCTCTTAGGGAAGTGTCATCAGTGTTGTAATTTGCAGAGGTAGTCATCTTTCCAAAAGATATAATAATACATTTTTTATATTAAGTTTTAGGCCATAGTTCTGCCACCAGTTATCTGTATGTACCAGACTCTCCAAGGGGATATGTACATCTCTGGGGGATTGAATGACTGCATCCAGCTTGTAGTCATCAGTAGATTTGGTCAGCCAAAGGCCCTGTACATTTGCTATGACCTTGGAGAAGTATATTCCAAACAGGAGAGGTCAGTACTGAATCACATGTGACACTATTAGTAATAGGTCTCTTTCTGGAGGTGGATTCCCCCACCCTAGCTTCAAGTGTGATATCCATGAACTATTTGGCTATGCATTAGGTGACATAAGGATTTAGGCTTAAATTTGTGAGTTTGTCTATAATACCTGAATGAGATATTGTGTCAAATGCCTTTGCCAGGTCAAGGTAGGAAGTATGGACTATTTTGCATTCGTCCATGATTCTAGTGACCTTCTTGAAGAAGTCCACCAGGTTTAATAGACATAACCTGTCCATGATGAAACCATAATTGAATGAGTCCAGTGTTTAAGATTTCCTATGTCATTGTTTATCAGGTCCGCAATAATTCTTTTCATGGTCTTGCATATAAGATTAGACAAACTTAGGGTCTATAGTTCACTGGGTCAGTTGATGGTCCCCCTTTGTGTATTGGGACCATTAACATAGCTAGGGTGGGGCAATTGGGGCAACTTCCACATGTGCAAAGTCTTGGGTAGGGCATGATAAGATGATCCCAATCTCTGTTTAAAAGCTGGGACTGCATTTGCAGTCAAAGGTGAGTGGTGCAACACTTTGTGTGTGGTCTAAACTGTAGCAACTGCAATACATTCTTATAATTTTGCACAAACAAAGAGACTTGAGAGAAATAAAGGTTTTACATGAGACATATTATTAAATTAAGAAATTATAGTTATAGACTGCGGATGGAGAAACTGCCCACCTGTCCTCTATAAGTTACAGGCTTATAAGAAGTGATCTTATACTGTTACACAAAGCAGTGTATAATAGTGGTTATTGTGACACCTGTGCCTTGGCCCAGCAATCAAGGAGCCTCAATCCTCACCACTAACACCAGAGGAAATATGAGGAAAGGATAAAAAATACACACAGTAAAGTGCAATTTCCCTTAAGAGCACACAGAGATCACAGTCAGTCCAGGGCTGGTCGCTCCCTTGCTCTCAGGGTCCCCAATAAGACTCCCCACTAGCACAGCTATAGGGTCCAGTTCTCAGCCAGCTGGGAAAGCTAAAATCTCCAGCACCCTCTCTGTCCAACCAGTGCTTCATGTCCCTGCCCAAATAGCTGACACACACCCTCACACTTTGAGATAAGAGTTTATACAACCAAACAGACACTTCTGGGGAAGGCTGGCACAGGTTCTCCAGCTGTGCCCCTTTTACCCAGACTTTATGGTAGAAATCACTGCCACCACCCAGCTAATATTTATCAGCTACTCAAAGGCCCTTAAAAGGGTGTCCAATTATTACTGTGCAATATTATTATCCAATTGGTAAGTGTGACTAAACAGTCAAGGCTTATTTGGAATGATTTGGGCAGCAAAATCTATAAATATGCAATATACTCTAGAGCTTAAATTCTCTACACAAAACGGCCACAGTTGAAAGGTTTTAAAATATTTAATAATAAATAATAAAAACACAATACAATACTTCTTACTACACAGTGCTAGTCAAGAGTTCAGGGATCACAGAGAAATACTTAAAATAATTCAGTAGTACAGCTCTGACATCACAGAAAAGCACTTAGTCTAATCTTTCTAGTTTCTAGCTATTTCTAAAAGGAAACACAAGTCTAAGATAAACTTACATGTAGAAACAGGCAGCGTGCTGATGAGTTGGATGGTCAAGATAGAAAGGCTTAATGCCTTCTGATTCTCTCTGTTTAAATTGCTATCTTCAGTCCTGATTCCCATTACATATTTTTTTTACAATTTCCTGGTGTTCCCAGGCTAACAGATACTACATTCTTGTTATTTTGCACCTGTTGGAAACTACAGCCATAAAAGACATTCTATATGTAAACTCTAGTAATTATTCCTTAAGTTAAAACAATAGGCAGGATGCTTCACTCCAGCCTCATCAACTCCAAATTTTAACTTCAAAGGGACAGACATGAAATGATTTTAACTTCAAAGGACAGACAAGAAATGTTTGACTTAGCTTTCTTTACAGCAGAGGGCAATGTTG
Organism: Protopterus annectens; assembly: GCF_019279795.1. Taxonomy (NCBI): domain Eukaryota; kingdom Metazoa; phylum Chordata; order Ceratodontiformes; family Protopteridae; genus Protopterus; species Protopterus annectens. The sequence goes on from NC_056739.1 coordinate 10,254,214, forward strand.
CTACATTGTTTTAAGTTCAACATTTCACAGCATATTTAAGAAAACAAGCTTATAGTTCAACATTTCACAGTATTTTCTTTCAATTAAGAAAACAAGTCTGTAGTTCAACAGTCATATTTACAAATGATAGAATTATCTGCACAATTCTATCTGGCTAAGCTGGTAGCCTTCATAGTTATGCTGCTGACTTAAGTGTTGAATTAATGGAACACACCTTAGGAACTAGGGACAACTAGTTGCTTATAAGGGTGGCAAGATGCAATACCAATAAAAAGGTCTTTGCATATTAGGTCAGATTTATGGTGGCATGTGTTACCACTAGGAATAAGAAAAATGGATAATTTGAGTCCATTCAAAAAGGGTCTGAATGACTGCATAAGAAATATAGTTTTTGATGCCTCTCTAATTTCTAGAAAACTCTTTCAAAGCCTGGACATTGGACATTAAAAAAATCATGTACCAGATTTATGTTTTCCATGAGAGACTATGGAAGATTCAAAACAAAAGAAAATTCTAAAGGTTGTTACAATTTGTACCTTCAATATGTAGGAGTTAAGGGTATTCTAAAATACAGTAAGGAAGGACAGTGTGTGTGTGTGTGTGTGTGGGGGGGGGGGGCTTGTGTCACAACACTTCAGAAACAATCTAGTCATATACATGATGTTCGACTCAACAGTCCTGAATTCATTAGCATTGGAAAAAAGTTCCACTGGCCTTGGTTAGAATGCACATTAGGGAGTGTAGAACAGAGCATGACGTATAGCCAAAGTCTATGGGAACTTATTCAGTTTTGGGAGTCTCATCTTGGTTATGTTTTTTTTTGCTTATATGATGCATCATGAATGTCCTGTATTTCATTTTAATTTTAATAAAATCTCTTGTAAAAAGCAGACCCAGCAAAACAAACCAGCAATGAAATCAATCCATAGCACCACAGAGAATTAAACGTCCAACCAAAATGTATAAGCGCTTTTGTTTTTGTACACCAAAAACTTTTTTAGATACATTTAAAAACATTTAAAAAATCCAAACAGAACTGTTTAAATCTCCCTCCATAAAGTTAGAAACACACCCACAATCCATTACATCAGCCAGAAAGCTAAAGTTAGAAATTTAATGGCATATACACACCATTTACATTAACAGAATTACTGCAATATATATTTTTTACTTATCTATTTAATTTTTATTTATTTATTTTTATTTAACATTTGTTGACCGGGAATGTCTGATTAGGTTCCACAGAGCCTGTTTTCAGTGGAGGCCTGGGGAGAAACACTCCAGATGCATGTCTTTGGAATGTGGGAGGAAACCGGAGTACCCGGAGGAAACCCACGCGAACACAGGGAGAACATGCAAACTCCACACAGAAGGCATCCCAGCCGAGAATCGAACCGGATAACCTCTTGCTGTGAGGCGACAATGTTAACCGCTGCACCACTGTGCCGCCAATTTATAACTTCTTTGATTATTGTTCAGGACAAGTGGAACAAATACTATTTGTACTTGTATATATTTCCTTTGTCATGGTGTGTATATGCCTTTAAATTTCTGACTTTAGCTTTCTGGCTGATGTAATGGATTGTGGGTGCATTTCTAACTTTATGGAGGGAGATTTAAACAGTTCTGTTTGGATTTTTAAATGTATCCGAAGAAGTTTTTGGTGTACAAATATAAAAGCACTTATACTTTTAAGGATTACAGCTGGTTTTACAAAAATACTTTTTGGTTGGACGTCTCATTCTCCGTGGTGCTGTGTAGTGTGTTTTCATTGTTAAAATCTCCCCTACTATCCATGAATAATGCTTTGGACAGTGACTTGAAGAGGTCGTGGCAACTGTTGCATGGTAGATGGTATTTTGACGTATGTGGGAAAAAAATAGAGGATGGCTGAATGAATCAGTGAGGAGACTTCAGATAAGGAGGGCAGTTCTTTTGATTTCTGGTTTATATTAGTTATGTGAGTACAGGAGATACAGGCTGGATGAACAAGAGCACAAATTTGATGTGACTAGAGGTGCTGAGGCACTTCTTGGTTCGGCTCACAATCAAGAAGACATGACAGCTATGGTGGGTGTACTAGTGCAAAATGCCTGGTGTGCAGGTGAGCCCTGTGACTTGAGGGGTGTCTAAATGAGTGCAAATACTGCAGTGCACTTAGAAATCATGTTTAAGCAAAGATTATTGCTTCTGCGTAAGTGTCTGATGTAGAGTCAGAAAATATGAGCCAAATAAGATTTACAATTTTTTTAATACACAGAAAATGAAGCTTTGAAGTCAATTACTCAAACTAAAATGTAGCATAATTTTTATGATCTAATGCAAAGAAGTTAGAAAACCTCCATTTGTGAGCCTTTGTGTGGATGTTTCTACTTGTAATGTTGATGAGAATATGCACACACAAGTTTGGGGTATTTATTCTTATAAGTGGAAACGTGTTTTCCTCATCACTTAAATATAACCACACTAGGCACAGTGAGTCCTATATCCATACCATGGCTAAACTAATCATAATATTTTACAAGATTATTAAAAGCAGATCTCCCAGCAGTAAATCTCTTTTGACTTGTATCAATAAAATTAATCTTTCAACCCTTTTGCACATCAAAGATATCAGACTAATTGGCCTATTAATTTTAATATCTAGTTTGTTATTTCTATTTCCCTAGTTCATTACCATTTTTAAGAATTGGAGTAAGAGAAGATAGTTTTCAAAGAACAGAGGACAGCTTCATTAAATAATATTCCACTAAAGATAACATATAAAACAGGGACTAAATCATTTTGAATATTTGACATTAATTTGCCTGGAATTTTATCTGGTCCCATAGAAGTTTTTATTTATTTATTTATTTATTACTATTTTTAAAGAGCTAGAAATTAGGGCTTCAAATATAATTAGACAATTGGAGATGCCCTATGCAGCTCGACTGAAGAAACTCCAGCTATACTCGGTTGCATACCGCCTACTCAGAGGTGATCTCTGCCTGACATACAAGGCCATGTCCAACCCAAAACTGATCGACATGCTCCACCTAAAGAAAAGCTTATCCCCTCAAGCCACACGCTCTAGGGATCTAAACCTCACCACAACAATAAATAGGATGTGCTGGAGGGATAGATTCCTGTCACAGAGACTTCCTATGCTTTGGAACAAGATTCCAATCTACATTAGGCAGAGGTCCTCACTAACACTCTTCAAGAGAAACCTTGATGAGTGGATGGAAAACAGAAAGTTTACCCCGGGGATCACTTCAGTGGCTCTGTTGAACAGAGGCACACAGAACTAATCTAAGGGGGCGGCGAAAGCCAACACATTCTGGCTAGGCTTATAAATGCCTTCAGGCAGATAGCCTAGTATCTACCTATGAACCTATGAACCTATAGTTATAACATTTTTAGTAATTAAAGCTGTGCCCTTTAATGAACCTGTAAAACTGGAAAAATATTAACTGAACTCATTACCAATAAGTTTGGGTTCAACTAAAATCACACCATTGTGTACTACAGAATTAATAGAACATCTTGTCTGAGTTTCTTAATTAGTGTATATATAATAAAGCATTGTTGTGGATCACCAGCCAATTTAGTCTTAAATTTGATTTTTTTCATGTCTTAAAGTTGCCTTAATTTTTTACAAATTTTACTGAGATTAAATTTATTTTTTTTCTGTTGGATATTTCTTGTATTGCTGAAATAGGTATTTTTTAATTGTTTTAAATAATTTAATTAGATTTGAATTCCAACAATCAGACAACCTACAATTACACTGACAAATAACTGGTGTCAAAGCCATGGACTAAACTGAAATGCATAATAGTATCCTTCAGGAAGTCAGCCTTCCCTCGTAACTACCATATTGACAACACACCCCTAAGAGTCACTCCAGTTGTCAGGGACTTGAAGAAAAATGTAGACAATAATCTAGCCTTTGCCCATTACATGTCAACAGTAGTAAGGAAATCATTCTATGTTGTGCAGCTCATAAACAATGGTATTGCAACTAGGTCCAAGGAGGTCAATGTTCCGCTGTATTTGTCACTCATCAGACCTGTCTTTGAGCACAATTTCCCCTTTGGTATCTACCTAACCAGGCACATCCAACAATGTCCACAGAGGTTCCTCACTAAAAGAGTACAGGCCATAAATAACATGTCCTATGCAAATCACCTAAAAGGCAAAAGCCCTATCTCAGTTTTCTGTCTCCTACAGGCTGCTGTGGGGTTATATATGTCTGGTACGCAATATGTAGTCAGACCCCACTCTAATGGACCTCCTGCATATCTGCAAAACAAACAGCACCAGAATTACCCACGCTAAAGACTTAAACCTTGCCTTTGATATAAATAGGACAGACCGGAGAGACAAGAATTTATCCCAGAGACTACCCCTTCTCTGGAACAGGCTCCTCATTCATGTGAAGCAGAGTTCCTCTCTAACCCAATTTAAGTGGAACTTGGACAACTGGATGGGAAACAGGAAATTCATCACTGGTTTGGAACCTACATCTCTAATGGACACAGACAGTTTGTGAATGGTTCAGCCCCCAGGGCTCTATTTGTTAAAGTTATATCTTCCAAGCCACTTGTTAGACTACCAAGGGTACCAGAACTTGTTAGAGATTTGGGATGCATGGCTAGGTTTAAAAATGCTCCCATGGTCATCAGCCTAGTTCACACCTATGAACCTATAGGCTGTGTCCTGGTTAGCTCTTGTATTTAATGGGTTATTTTCAGTGGCTTTAGTGTTGTCCATCATTTTACTGATGACAGATAAGAAAGTAGTATAAGTGTTTTTGTTTTTATCTTGAAGCTGTGAGAAGTAGTTTTGTTAGCTACTCCTATATGTTTTTGACATTTTGCCAATTTATTTTCATTTAGAAAAGTTTTATGGACTGTAGTACCAGCATGGTTCACTCCCCATGTAATGCGCAGCTGCACAACTAGGCTGTGTCTTGACAAAACCTATCTCCTTCCTTACTCTACCATCTCAGGCTTTTACCTTCTAGTCTCTTCTATGTGCATTATTTATTAATTCATTCTTATAGGTTCATAGGTTGGTACTAGGCTATTGACCCTAGGGCCTATACAAGCCTAGCCATAACAATTCCCTGGATATTTCTTCCCACAATATTTACTTCCCTGGACCCCTGTCTAGCAGTGCAACTGACATGATCCCCGGGATGAATTTTCTATCTCTCTTCCAATCATCAAGGTTCCTTTTGAAGAGGGCCAAGGAGGCCTTTTTTTTGGAGTTTTTTTAGACGGCCAGAATATGGCATCTGCTTTAGGCCTGTGATTCTTTTAGTGAGGTATTTCTGTGGCCTTTCCAGCTGTTGCATATGTCTTGTGAGGTACATACCAAATGGGGTATTATACTCTATAATGGGTCTAATGAAGGATGAGTACAGTGGGCCAATGACCTCCTTTTTCCTGGATGAAAATTCCTTAGTGATGAGGTGTGCCACATAGAAGGATTTCCTGACTGTTGTGGCGATGTGGTTATCGAAGGTGATATCACTGTCCACCTGTGTACCTAAGTTTCTCATCACACTTTCAGTGTTTAGTGTACTGCCACCTATGTGGTAATTCATGGATACATGTTTTTTCCCAAAGGGGATAACTATACATTTCTTGGCATTAAGCTTGAGCCCATGGCTCTCGCACCAAGCATCTGTTTCTGTAAGGCCCTTTTGTAGAATATCCACATCATTTGGGGATTCAATAATGGCTCCCAGTTTGCAGTCATCTGCAAACTTTGTTAGCCAGAGTCCCTTAGTGTTGGCCTGTACTTCAGAGAAGTAGATGCCAAACAAGAGCGGTCCCAGGACTGAACCCTGAGGTACTCCACTTGTCACTTGTCTGGAGCTGGATTTGGAGTCAGCTACTTTTATAGTCTGGGTGCTGTCAGTAAGCCAGTTGGCAACCCATTGAGTGACATAGGGATTTATGTCCAGCTTAGTAAGTTTATCTATGATTCCAGAGTGGGGGATGGTGTCGAAGGCCTTGGCGAGGTCCAGATAGCCTGTGTGGACCACCTTACCCTCATCCACAGCTCTGGAGACTGATTTGAAGAAGTCAATAAGGTTCAGGAGACAAGATCGGCCCTTCACAAACCCAAACTGGGTGGGGTCCAGTGTTTGAAGGTTGCCAATGTTTTTGTTTATAAGTTCCATGATAATATGTTCCATGCCCTTGCAGATCAGGCTCATCAGACTGATGGGGCAGTAATTCCCAGGATCCAAGGTGGATCCTCCCTTGTGAAGTGGGATAACTGTAGCTCTGTGCCACTCAGTGGGCACAAAGCCTGAGGTGAGGCTATGATTAAACATGACACTTAGGTGAGGTGCCAGTTAATTTTGTAGTTCATGTAGTACATAGCCCGGGATGTCATCTGGTCCCATGGATGCTGAATTCTTAGCTTTAGAGAGTGCGGTTTCTACCTGTGTGGCTGTGATTACCAGACTTTGGCAATCTTTTGGTATTGAGATGAGCTATTTAGGGGGTGAGAGGGGGGTGAAGTTGGCACTAAATTGATCTGCCAGGATATTGGCAATATCCTTGGGATCAGTATAGTTAATGCCATTCTGTTGTAGCTCAGAGCAGATATGAGCATTGCCATTTAGATTCTTGACATAACTATAGTATGCCTTGTGGTTGTCTTTGGAATCTTTGGCAATTTTATTTTCGTAACTAGCTTTTCAGGAGTTTATGAGGGATCTCAGCTTCTTACTAAAGCTGGTAAAGGAGTTTTTTGCATCCTGGGATTTTCCTCTTTTTTGCAACAGTTTCTTCCTTCTGTTGTATAGTTTGTTTATGTCAGGGGACCACCAGATTGGCTTCCTTTTTTGGAGGACAGCATCTTGGCTCTATCTGGGATGGCATGATTCATGCATGAATGGATTTGCTCATACAGTCCTTAGTGTAGGATTCAGCAGTCAAACTTTCATTTCCCATCTGCATGGGTGTCATGAAGTTTGTCACTTCTGACTTGAGTAGCATGTAGTTGGCTTTGGAGAAGTTTTTTACGGAGATTTCCTTACTGGGGGGTGGGGGTGGGATGTGGATGTCAATGGGGATTTGCTTATGGTCAGATCCGACCAATGAGGGGGTGACCACTGGTGTGGAGCATCTATCTCCCATGTTGGTAATGACCAGGTCTAGGATATTGGAGCCCCTGGTGGGACAATGGATTAGTCGATCCAGGGTGTTGGAATTTATGAATTCCAAGAACAGTTGGGAAAAAGGTGTTATTTATTCATTCATTCATTCATTCATTCATTCATTCATTCACTTATTTATTTTGTTTATTGGGAAAGTACACTGGAGAGGAAACATGTCTGTCTGCATGCACTCTGCCCTCTGTTTTCATTCATTTTCTCCTGTAACTAGGAGTGCATATGAGAAAGAAGCAACAAAGTGCAGCCTTGGTGTTTTGCTGATCTCAAACACAAGTTATATCAGTTTACAACCTCACCTTCTTCCTCCTTCCTCCTAATACAGTTCTCTCACTTCTTTTCTCAAACATATGATTCACCTGCATGTCATCTGATATCTGTGCTCCCCATCTTTCTTCTTTTCCTCCATTCAGAATTCTTGTGAGGTTATATGTTTTTAACCTCCTCTCCACAGGACTAAGCCTGATAGTCCCCTTCTTGCACGTCATTGGCCAATTCATTCTGCAGTAGAGGGACCTAGGAATCCCTAGGTGAAACAAGAACCCTATAGTCTATTTGTTCCTTCACATGGATCCCATTGAGGTCATCTGCTCCACGATGAGAGTTGGGTGGTAGGGTGCAGGCTCCGCCCACACACAATCCACCTGGTGGCTCCCCATCCAGGCCTACCTACACCATCCAAATCACCTTTTCTTCCTTTTTCTCACATTTTGTCTTACACTTCAGTTTTCCCCTGCACTTATTCATTCATTCAACACATTTTATGTAGGCAAGATTGATTTCTGATAACTGAATAGTAAAGAAGTAAGTGCATTAAGCTGGAGCCTGGGAGTTGCAAGAAGCCATGGGAGGTTCCTAGATGCTTTTCTGTCATGCATTTGACAGTTTTTTAACAAGCTTTATAACCAATGATTGCCTAAACAAAACTTATCATTAAGGGAAGTACTTCAGCCTTTGCTTTTCCACTTTGTTTTATCCTGAATCCTTGTAACACACCCTAACTCATCAATAATACACTGTAATAACTGCTGTGGAAATAACTGCATTAAGTCATGTAGGTTCAAGATGCTCAAAGGTGCATTTACATTTTTTTTTAAATAATCTTTTCATGCAATGATGATTAAGAGAAGAAATTCAGTCTTGCTCTTATAAATTCATAGGTTCACAGGAAGTTACTAGCCTAGCCGCCCTAGAGCCTTTATAAGCCTAGTCATGTTAATCCCAGGTTGCCCCAATTGTCCTTTGTTACATGGATGCATTTAAAGATCAGCACCAACTACCCCTGTCCATGAGGGACATGGGTGCCACCCCAGGGTGAATTTGCGGTCACCCATCCATTTGTCCAGGTTGCACTTGTATAGGGTCATTGAGGAGCTCTGCTTCACATGAACTGGAAGTTTATTCCACAGCAGCGGCAATCTCTGGGAGACATACCTGTCTCTCCAGCATGTTCTGTTAATGTCACTGGCAAGGTTGCAATCCCTAGAGCAAGGGACTCTAGTGCCATTTCATTTGCAGATATGCAGCATTTCCATCAGGTCGGGGTCAGATGCTGCCAGGCACAAGTCGCCTCTCAGTAACCTACATGACAGTACAGTGCAGGGTTTTCAGTCTGTCCTTGTAGGTCATGGTTTCGAGGCCCTGTATCGTCTTAGTGAGAAACCTCTGTGGTTTTGCCAGTTGCTGCTGGTGTTTGGTGAGATACAAGCAGAAGGGAGCATTGTACTCTATTAATGGTCTGATTAGGGTCAAGTAAAATGGGGTTACAACATCCTTAGACCTGGATGCGATGGCTTTACTTATGAAATGCGCAATGTAGAAGGCTTTCCTTACCACCATGGAAACCTGTGGGTCAAAGTTCAGATTGCTGTCGACCAATGTTCCCAGATCTCGCACCACCAGGTTTGAACTTAGAGGGGTGCTGTCAATATTGGGATAATAGTGCACTTTTTTTGTGTTTAATTTTAGACTATGACTTTTGTCACTAGTCATTTGTTTGTGTTAGCCCCTACTATAATATGTTAACATAGTTGTGGGACTCAACGACTGTGACTAGTTTACAATCATCAACAAACTTAGTAAGCTAGAGGCCATCTACTTTAGCCCAGACTTCCAAGAAATAGATTCCAAATAGTAAAGGGCCCAGAACAGATCCTTGTGGTATGCCACTGGTGACAGGTCTACTGGCAGAGGTGGAGTCACCAACTTTGACAGTATGTGTTCTGTTGGTGAGCCAGTTAGCTAACCATCTAGTAATGTAAGCATTAACACCTAGCAGGGAGAGGTTTTCAATGATATCTGAGTGGGGTATTGTGTGAAAGGCTTTGGCTAAGTCCAGATAGGTGGTATCATCCAGGGCTTCGTAACTTGCTCAAAGAAGTCTACTAGGTTCATTAAGCATGATCTACCCTTAACAAAGCCAAACTGGTTTGGGTCTAGAGTTTGAAGGTCATCTGTATCCTTCTTGATAAGGTCCATGATGATCCTTTCCATGACCTTGCAGATGAGGCTTGCAGATGAGGCTGATTAGACTTATGGGTCTATAGTTCCCAGGGTTGGTTGATGGCTTTCCTTTACGCAAGGGGATTACTGTTGCTGTTCTCCATTTTGCTGGTACAAAGCCAGTTCTCAGGCCATGGTTAAAGAAACAGCAAGTGTGTCAGTTATGTCCTGTTTTAGATTGCTTAGTAAGCAACCTGGGATGTTATCTGGTCCCATTGAGGCCGTAGTTTTAGCCTTGGAGAGCACAGATATAATTTGATCTCTAGAATACTAGGTAGAGAACTGGTGTAAGGTATGCTTTGGGGTATGGCTGGTGGGGATAGGGTGATGAGGTTTGCACCAAATCTGTCATTTAGCAGGTTGGCAATTTCCTCTGGTATAGTGTGAGTGGCACCATCTAATACCAATTCGGCACATAGCTGGGCATTCCCTTTTAGACTTTGGACATAGTTAAAGAACGCCTTATGATTGTTTTTGGCTAGGGATGATATTTTATATTTATAATTAGCTTTAAAGAACTTTACAAGACTTCTGATTGGCTTGTTCAATCTGTGAAGGAAATTATTCCTCTTCAGAGGCAGTCGCCTCTTGTCTGGGACATCAGTTTCCTCTTTTTGTTGTACAATCTGTTTATACAGGACAGTTGTGTACATCTCTGCATAGGAGTCATTATTGTCTGTGATTGCTGGGGGTATAAAACTTTTTATACTGTCACTTAGTGGGCTGTAGTTTGCTTTGGAGAAGTTCCTTATTTTTTTTGCTCCTTTAGGGGTCAAATAGTTACTTTGAATTAGACTGATTAATGGTCCAACTTTACAAGGGAGGGCATCGCACAGGGTGCAGTGCAGGGACCACCCATGCGGGTAAGTACTGTGTCAAGGACATTAGAGCTCCTTGAGGGGGTACAGACTATCTGTTACAGAGCATTTGTATTGACAAAGTCCAGGAACTTCTGCGTGAGCATGTCTGAGCTTGTGTATGTTACCGAGTCGATGGAAGGATAACCGAAATTTTCAACCACTAAGGCGTTAGGCTGTATGGTGAGTGACTCCAATAAGTCCAGGTAGGCATTGCACTTCTCTTGGTTCATGGAGGGGGACCTATAGCTAGCAATGATGTGGTAGGGTGTTTTGCCTATAGTTAATTGGGCATGGAGTAGTTCTACACAGTCATACTGTTTGACCAATCTGGAGGTGTACTTGGTTTTAATGAAGATGGATATACCTCCACCTTTGGTTCTTTCATGCTCATTTTGAGGTCTGAACACATGAAAGGCATTGTAGCCTTGCAGAGCTGGGGTGCTCTCTGCAGCCTTGAGTCATGTTTGAGTGACAGCACAGACATCAGCATCTTCCAAGGTGAAAAGTGCTTCCAGGAAGTGCAATTTCATGTTTAGACTCAGCATTACACAGCAGAACCTTGAGTTTGTCTTGAGTGGATTTTCCTACATCGAAAATGTTGTCATTGTGACATTGCCTAAAAAAGGCACTGTGGGGTAGGCAAGCACCAAGCCAGTATCCAAAAGCCTTGTGGAGACAGGTGCAAACCATCTCTGGCAAAGGAGAGTGGCCTGTCAGCCATGTCTTCCCAGGCTGACAAATAATGGATCCATCTGGAATGACACCAGAAGCTAAGTCAATTGTTGAAGTCAATCATTTTTTGTTTATATTGAGGCATAATTTCTAGTATTTATCTGTATAACAACTTGTTACCAGAATGTTTGTAGTATGATAATCTCTCGGAGCTTATCTCCCCGGGACTCTACTGAAAATGAACATATATCCAGTTAGACTATCCTTGTCAACAAAAGTAAAATAAAATAATAAATAAAATCATCTTTGTGGAATGCTGCTTAGGCTTAATGTCATACCTGTCTGAAACACATAATTTGAGAGTTCAGTTATGTTTCTCTTCATATAGTCCACGGTGGTACATATAAAGTTATTCACCCCAACAAGGACTATGACATAGTCATAATTGTACTTATTTGTTGAGTGACCTGAGTGCATGCTTGATCTGAAGGTCCCTGGCACATAATAGGCAGCTGACCGTGACCTTCTCTTTGTCCAGCCTGGTGAGAGGGACATCTGTGTGTCTCACTATGGTGTCTCCTTTGACCAAGACATTAGATTTTGAGATGATTTGCCTTAGGGCCTTATTTGGTGAGACACTGATATGTGTGTTATTATATCTAGTGGTTTCTATACATGTTGAGGTGGGTGCAGATAATTTGCTTTTGAGAGGTCTTCTCTAGCAATCCCCAACTCAGATGGAACCTGAGCTACACAATTCTGCCACAAGGGTGTAGGGAGGCCCTCAATGTAAGATGGCTGGTTTAAGCACAGTGATACCAAGCAGCCTACATTAAGCAAGTCTGAATCTAGCCTATTTTATTTATTTATTTTATTTTACTTTTGTTTACCGGGTTTGTCCAACTGGATACATGTCCATTTCCAGTGGAGGCCCGAGGAGAAAAGCTCCAGTTATACAGTATAATAACAATATACAAAAACATTGCATAGCATTTAGACATTACAATAGAAGCACTAGACATTTCTAAAACAACATATTGAGACAATATAAGGAAAACTTAGTTAGGCAGTGACATTAGTATAGAGTAATAGTTCTGAGTTAACAAAAATAGGAATGAGACAGAAGGATAAGGTTAGTAGGATTATAGATAACTAGTGAAGAGAGACAAAGACTAGATGGAAGGGGTAGTAGTAATGAAATGATAAGAAGTGGAGATATATGGGAGAGAATAAAAGTATGCTAGTGTCAGATAGTTTGTAAAAAGGAAAGAAAAGAAAAGATAGTTAGTCTGGGTTATTACAACAGCATAACCAGTGATTAGAGAGAAAGAGTTTTAGTTTGGTTTTAAATATTGGGAGAGAGGTGAGGGTGGTCAGATCGTTTGGTAGTTGATTCCATATTTTACCCACTGTGTTTGAAAATAAAGATTTGCCTGCTAAGTTATTTGAGAAGGAAGTGTGAATCAACATTTTGTTGGCAGAGCGCAGATTCTTCAGATTATTATAAGGTCTTATAAGGGTAGAGAGAATTGGGGTGTTGCTAGGTTGGTAAAGGGCTTTGTGGGCAATTGTGAGTTGATTAAATTGTAATAGTAGTGGTAATTCAAGCCACCCTAACTGTTTTAGATTCTGACAGTGGTGGGTCCTAAAAGGAGAGTTGGTAGCAAATCTTGCAATATTATTGTATGATTTAATTAGATTGTTTAGGTTATGTTTGGAAAGATTTGTATATATATAGGGGAAGCATATAACAGGGTAGAGATTAAGTGAGTTCTGGCTATTGTGGCTCTGGTTGTTGGTGTCAGGAAAGGTTTAATGCGGTAGAGGGATCCAAGTTTTTTATTAGTAGATTTAATTGTGGAATTTATATGAGAGTCAAAATTAAGTTGATTGTCAATAGTAATTCCTAGCAGTTTGGTAGTGGGGTCTGGAGAGATAATGGCACCATCGTCAGATGTGAGTGTGAAATGGAGAGGGGGTGACAGGTGAGATGGGGTAAAGAGCAGTAATTTGTTTTTTTTAGGGTTAAGGAGAAGACAGTGGTTAGTGAACCATTTTTCTATAGTAGGGAAGGCTTTCTGTGTGTGAGAATGAAGATCAGTTTGAGATGAGGCAGAGCAAATGATAGTGGAGTCATCAGCATATTGGATACAGATAGACTGTGGAATGGAGAGATGAAGGTCATTTATAAAGATGGAAAACAATAGTGGACCTAAAATAGAGCCTTGTAGGACACCTCGAGAGGTAGGAAGAAGGTCAGAAAGATGGTTCTGCCAGAGAACTGCTTGTTTTCGGTTGTCCAGATAGGATGTGAACCAGTTCATCGTAGGATGGTCGAAGGAGAGGGACTTCAGTAAGTGGAGGAGAAGTTGATGATTGAGCATGTCGAAGGCTTTAGATAGATCAACAAAGAAAGCAGAGGATAAAATATTATTGTTACGATTATTGTTGATACAGTTAGTAAAGGATAGTAAGGCTGTGGTGGTACTATGAAATGGCTGAAATCCATGTTGACAGTTAGCTAGGAGCTTATGTTGAAGTAGGTGGGTAATAAGTTGTTTATGGATACATTTCTCCATAATTTTAGTAAGTGGGGAGAGTAGAGCAATGGGACGAAAGTTAGAGAACTCAGTAGAGTCTCCACCTTTGTGGAGAGGAATAATGTAGGAGATTTTCCAAATTGATGGGATTAGGCCTTCTGTTAAGGTTTTATTGATTAATATAGAGACTGGGTAGGCAATTGCTTTGGCTCCTATTTTGAGGTATTTGGCTGGTAGTTGGTCAGCTGAGGGAGTGTTAGGTTTTAGTTTTTGAAGTAGAGAGGAGATATAGGAGATAGGTATAGGTTCTAGGTGAAAAGGAGGAGGAGTAAAGTTTGGTTTGGGCAGGTTAGATGTATCTGGATTTTGCTGATTAGCTAAATTTAGTATAGTGGCAGTAAAGAAAGAGTTAAAGGCATTGGCTGTTTGCATTGGACAGTCTGGGTTAGAGCCTAGTGGATTTAACTCTGCCTGGGGATAGAAGTGAATTAATAGTAGACCAGAATTTTTGTGGTTGTTTAAGTGATGTTTGCTGAAGTTGTATATAAAAGTTATTTTTGTCTTGTAGGATAGCTTTTTTTGTAATTATTTCTGTGTTGTCTAAAGATTTGGTGATCAGTTGAATTCTTTGTGGACCGCCATTTAGCCCAAAATTTGTTTCTATTGTGGATAAGTTTCCTAGTATGATTTGAGAGCCATGGGGCTGGTTTATTTTTCATTCTTATGGAAAGGATTGGGGCATGTTGGTTTAAGATTGCTAGGAAGGTGTTATTGAAGTAATTAACAGCTTCATCTATAGGGAGAGACTTTAGGGGAGACCAGTTACAATGATAAAGTTCAGTTAGAAACAGTTCTTGGTCAAGGTGTTTTCTGCTACAGATGGCCCTGACTGCATAGGGGATATTTAAGGATGTTTTATTTCTAATAATATATATGAGAGAGTGGTCACTAAGGTCATCTGGGAGGGTTCCTATTGTATATTTTTGATGTGGACAATTTGTAAGAATCCAATCTAAGATGTTTTTTTTCTGATTATATTTGTTTGTTCTGGTAGGAGTGTTTATAGCCTGTGAGAAGCCATAGAGGTTAATATGGGAGGAAGGATTATTGTTGTTACATAAAGTCCAATCGATATTAAAGTCTCCAAGTAGAATTGTTTATTGAGGGAGATTAGTTGAAAGCCAATTCAGTAGGTTTTCTAATATAGTCAGATTTTTTCCTGGGGGAAGGTAGGAGCAGATGATGTAAACTGATTCATGGGAGTTAAGTATCAGTTTGGTAATAATTATTTCGATGTTGCTATCACCGGGTAGATTATAATTCATTTTGCTGATTTGCAGTCCTGATTTATATATAATTTCAACCCCTCCACCTTTTTTATTTGAGCGGTCTTATCTGATGATGCTGTAACCTGAGGGGATAATTTCAGTGTCTTTTATTGAGGGTTTAAGCCATGTTTCGGTTAAGCAGAGAATATCAAATTGCTGGACATCCAGGAGGGCATGAATTTGTGGTATTTTGTTACATATGCTACGTATGTTGAGATGGGCTATTGAGAGTGATTAGGAGGGATTTGTTGTTGGTAGTGGGATCTTATGGTGAATATTGTAGTTTATGGGGGTTGGTGTAGGGCTTGGGCCAGGGTTAGGGTGGATGTCTCCATCTTTTAATGAGTGGAGAAATTTGAATTTGTAGTCTTGTGGAGGTTTGAAATATTGGTATAGTAATTTTTTATTGCATAGAATGGAGTATTTGATATGATTTAGTCGATGATATTTAGCTTGAAAGAAACTAGGTATAATAGTAGCATAAGGGAAGGTTATAGATAGAGCAGGGAAAGTTATTAGTGTTTGTTTGGAAGGTATGGTAATAGGTGATAGGAGTGGTTGTTCATATGAGGTTAGGAGGTAAGCTGTGTTGAGAGTGATCAGGAGTAAGAGGGCAAGAGAACATGGGTATTTGTGAGGCATGGTAGAGGAAAGTATAGTATATGTGTTAGGAGAAGAGTAGGTATTAGCTAGGGAAGATAGATAAGGTGCTATATAAGGCGGTAGTTCAGAATTTCCAAGTGCTGAAGAAAATGCAAACACAATCAGCAAAAATGAAGCAGCAATTCAAATAACTATAATCAATAAAGTTCAATACAGGCTTTAAATATACTTATTTTTCAGTTGTTTGCAGTGGATGCCTTGGATTTCATTTCAGATGCACTCCAGATCTCTGGCTAAAGTCACCAAACTCTGAGCAGCTCCAGTTAACTGAGAGCAAACCCTTGCAAACATGAGGCTTAAATGCAGGTGAACTTTCCCACTATTTCTTGTTACCAGCTTGGTGGATATGGGCATCCTGAGGCAATGTAGAAATTGCCTCATGTTTACTAACAAGCAGCTAATTCTCAAACAAACTGATGTGGTATGTGAGAGATGTATTTACACAATGTCACTGGAGGCAAAGCTCTCACATAAAAGTACTTTTAATGTCAATAAGGTTGTCAGTAGTACACACACTGCACACATCACACACAACACAAAGCAGACATATAGACCCATATATGCTGAGGCACTTAAATGTAACCTTACTAAACTCAAAAGACCTCCTAGACGAAGTACACGTAACAGATACCCTCAGCAGCATTGAATGCTCTCTTTCAAAACAACAAAAACAACCACATCTCATGCAGCCTCTACGTCTAAGCCCATAAGGCAAGCCACCACACAATACAACATTATGGTCATTGGAGACTCCATTGTGAGACACACTGATGTCCCTTTCACTAGGCTGTGTAAGGAGAAAGTCATGGTCATTTGCTTATCAGGGACTAGGATCTGCCATATTATGCATGCACTCAGGTCATTGGACCACAACTACCAGTATGACTCAGTCATAGTCCATCTGGGTGTAAATGACCTGAGATGTACCTCTCTAGACTATATAAGCATGGAGCACTTGGAATACATGTCCCAGGCTGGTATGAGTTGAGCACTGATCACCATTTTACCTTCTCCAAGGATGATGCCATAGTACAAACAAAAGATGACTGACTTAAATAATTGGCTTAGTTTCTGGTGTCATTCTAAGGGGGTGCAATATTTTTCAGCATGCAAGGAGATGTTTAACAGACCATGCCGCTTTGCCAGGGATAGTTTGCACCTCCCCCTCTAGGCTTTCGAATATTAGCTGAAACATTGTCATCCCCCATAGTGCCTGTTTTAGGCAATGCTAAACTGAAACTGCACTTCTGACATAGCAAATCAAAACCAAGAAAATCTAAAGGTATTACTGCTCAATGCTAGGAGTCTGAACAAAAAACACCACTCGTTAGAAACTCTCTTCACCCTAGAGAATGCTGATATTTGTGTGGTCACTGAGACATGGTTTAAAGCCACAGATACCACACTAACAGTGCAAGGTTATATAGCCTTCCACACATGTAGATCAGCTACTACACAGACAGGGACTAAAGGTGGAAGAGTCTCAATTTACATAAAAAATAAATATACCTCAAGGCTGGTCAAACAGGACAATGCATGTGAGCTTTTCCATGTCCAAATCATCATAGGCAAATTCCAGTACCACTTCCTTGCAAGCTATATGTCCCCCTCTATGACCCAGGAAACCCATACCATATATTTAAACTTATTGAAAGCACTCACCATCCAACCCAATACCATATTCATGGGGGACTTTAATTATCTCACTATTAACTGGGAATCCTGTATAGCACCAAAAGTACAGGCACATAGATTCCTGGATTTTGTAAACATAAACTCCCTGGACCAGATTGTCAATACACCAACCAGGGGTGCAACCATACTGAATCTGGTCCTTACTAATATGGGGGAATGCTGCACACCTCCTAGTGTAATGTCTTCCCTCGTAAGGTCAGACCACAAAATGGTATCCTTTGAAGTAAAACTAAAACCTGGACCCCCAGTTAACTCTGGAATATTCAGGAACTACTCTATGATAAACTTCCTGCTATTAAGTGATAACCTGGCGAAATTTCAACCCCCTCATAAACCCTGAGAACACTGCTGCCTATGCAGAAATGTTCACAGAAACTGTATACAAACATGTTAATAGCTGCAGAGAGGCAGATGTACCCACCAGAAAGAAGTACAGAACTAACTAAAAAAAATCAAACTACCCTGGTGGAATCACAAAATCAATAGGTTGCATAACAAGAGGAAGAAAATCATGGCAAAACTTAGGAACTGCAACACCCAGCAGGATAAAAGCACTTTCAACAAACTAACAAAAGCAACTCAGAGGACAAATAAAGTCTACCAAAGCCAAATGTGAAGTAGGTTTGGCCTCCCAGGCCAAGGACAACCACAAGGCATTCTTAGCTATGTCCACGACCAGAAAAGCAATACACAAATGAGTGCAGAGATTGTTGTAAATGGAGCCACCTATATTAAGCCAGAAGATCTAGCAAACCTACTGGCTAAAAAAATCAGCTCCAGTTTTACCCCCCTCAACCTTCATCAGGAAATGCAGTAAACTCTCAGTTAACCGGCACCCATGGGGATTGGTAGATGCCGGATAACTGTAGTTTCTGGTTGCTTGAGAGTTAGTATTAAAAATAGGCCTGACTAATACTGTACCCTATACTATTTGTTTTGTTTGACTTGTTCTCCAGTTGGGGAGACAAGGAATTTATTCCTATCTTCCTTTTTAAAACTCTAAAACTGGTGAATTTCTTTGAGAATGTCACCAAAGCAAAGGACGATGGCAAAATGGTTCACTCTGCCTACCTTGACCTGGCCAAGACATTTGACACAGTACCCCACTGAGCATAGCTGACAAACTCAAGAGGTTAGGTACAAACCCTTATGTCACCTAGTGGATAGCCAATTGGTCACAGACAGGACCCAGGAAGTTAGAACAGAGGAGTCTACCTCCACAAAGAGGCCCGTCAAAAGTGGAATCCCTCAGGCATCCATTCTGAGACCGCTCCTTTTTGGCATTTACTTCTCTGAAGTCAAGGCCAATGTCACTGGCCTCTGGCTGACTAAATTTGCAGATGATTGCAAATTAGGAGCTATCATTGAATCCCACACTGATACAAATGTTCTCCAGGAAGTGCTGTTACAGGCAAACAACTGGTGTCAAAGCCATGGACTAAAACGAAATGCCAAGAAATGCATAATAGTATCCTTTGGGAAGTCATACCCCTGGTAACTATCATATTGACAAGGTCCCGCTTAGAGCTGACCCAGTAGTCAGGGACTTAGGGACACACATAGACAGTAATCTAGCCTTTGACCATCATGTGTTTATACTAGTGAGTAAATCATTCTACATTGCGCAAGTTACAAACAAAGATATGGCATCTAGGTCCAAGGAATTCATTGTTCCACTGTATTCAGCATTCATCAGACCTATCATTGAATAAAATACTCCCTTTCATATGTACTTAACCAGGCATATCCAGCAACTGGAATGTGCACAGAGGTTCCTCACTGAAGGAAAACAAGCCGTAAGTAATATGCCTTATGTAGACTGCCTCAGGGTCCTATCCTTGTATTTTGTCTCCTACAGGCTGTTGAGGGGATATCTATTCCTGGCATACAGGGCACTGCCAGACCCAACTCTGATGGAGCTCCTGCATATCTGCAAAACAAACACCAGAATTACCCATTCTAAATACTTAAACCTCACCTGTGATATAAACAGGACTTACTGGAGAGATAGGTATGTATCCCAGAGACTACTCCATCTCTAGAACAGGCTCCCCATCCATGTGAAGCAGAGTTCCTCCCTAACCCAATTCAACTGTAACTTGGACAATTGTATAGGGAACAGGAAATTCATCCTTGGTTTGGCACCTAAGTCTCTAATAGACACAGGCAGCCTGTAAATGGTTCCTCTCCCAGGCCCCTGTTTATGAATGTTTCATCTTCCAAACCCCTGCTTAGACTTATCAAGAGTATCAAAACTTGTCAGAGATTTGGGATGCATGGCTAGGCTTAAAAAGGCTTTTGTGATCATTAGGCTAGAAAACTCCTATGAACCTCTGAGATTAGCTTGTTACCAACTGTTTTTATTTAATGATGGACTGAACAAAAATCATACATAAGGAAAGAAATTAAATTATGTATGTATGTGTGTATATATATATATATATATATATATATATATATATATATATATATATATATATCCCCAGGAAGAAGCAAGTTGTATCCAAGGCTTAGTATTTAAAGTTAACCAAGCAGCAGTGCATAATAAACACAAGACAAATACTTGTGATGATAAATAAATCATACCTGGAAATAACCCCTGCCTCCCTATGCCACCTTAAAAAGGTCACTTTCTGTGTATCCTGTCTGGTGTTAAATTGGGATGAAAAGTAATGGAAAAATGACCATAATCATATTTCAGGTCACAGCATGCCTCCTCAGCCCTACCCATATAAGATAGCCAACTTATATGTAGCCTTCTGATGGCTCACTTTTACAAAACTGAAAAAAATATATTTGATGAGAGACATAGATAAAAAGAATGCTTCTCTACCCTCCCTGAAAAGACAGCCAGATCTATATGCATCTGATGTTTGATTGTGTTACAGTGATGTTCCCAACTTACTTTGAGACAGTGTACTCCTCCTGTACAGATTTAGTGACTCTCTGTGTACCCCTCTGAAGTTTGTAAGGAAAATTAAAGAAGTAAAGACCCCAGTGTTCCCAGCTCAACACAAGATATTGACTTCTGAGGTTTGGGAGGAAAGTTAAAGACATAATGACATTATCCCCAGCTCCCCACATAAGCTACAGTGACATTGTATGTACTCCTCTAAGCGGTGCTTATTTTAGACTAGTTGGGATTCGGGGCAGGGGCCACAACTAAGGCCATGCCAAAATCTACTAATACAGCCTTGGTATGTGGGGGCCACCTGGCCCAACATCTGGGTATTCTGTAATGCCATTTATACTTTGAAAAATGACTGTAAACTGAGAAAGTGTCAAGAGGATCAGTTCCTTCCATCCAGACAACCCCCAACAAGCAGTTATAGCCATGTCTATGTAAAATTCAGATCTTGGATTGTGATAAACGAGGATATCTTCTTTCATCACACTCCAACATCTTGCAATTGGAATGGATTTCACTTTTGCTACAAACAAACAGTTGCCACACATGAAAGCCCCAGTAATTGTACGTCCTCTGTCTCTGAATATCAAGTATCAGATTAAGTAGTTGATCTTACTTGTCATGGGTACATGCTAATTCTACAAACTGATTGTTTAAAACTGAGCAAATGACAAATAGCATCAAGTTACTTTTATCCAGCCAACCCGAGCCCAAACCTCTCGACCTCTTACCAACCAAAACAGAGACAATATTACTGTTATTGATATGAGGAGCTGACAAAATAAGAGCATGTGAAATAAAAAGGTCTATGTCTCTAATTATTGAATTATTGTCATTATTTATTAAGTGTAATCCATGATCTTTGCTCCCAAAATTACCAGGAGTTTGGAAAGCTATAGAAAATGTTTGAGCCAAAAATCAGTGACAATGGAGAGGTATGCCCAACCCCCACCCAGCATTTACAGCCACGAGGTTGATGGCCATGTAATAATTTTCCCTTGTGCTAGTATCCCACACAGACAAGTTGCTACACAATATTCCAAGTTGTTTCACACAAATCACAAGGCCATTAACATGGCCAGTAAATATCTAGTTGAGCACTGCCAGCATATGAGAAAAAAAAATACATCACTGCTTCTGTCTCTGGCCATTCCTCTGTAAAACTCAGCTGATTATCTCTCCTGACTCCTTGAACAGCCAAGCACTATAGTTAAAGCAGAACATTATATACTTTAAAGCATTCAGAAAGGAAGTGAAACACTGAACCTTCAAAGAAACCTCTTGCACCTGTTACATAATCCGTGTAATTACCTTATTCTTCCACCCTCTCATTTCATCCCGTATTCACACACCTGCACCAATGTTTGGACACACTCACCCACTTTAAATAAACACCCAAGATATAACATGTTTCCATGATATACATAGGAACTACTAATTTCTCCCAAACTCTTTACTCTCATCAGTGATGGTATCTCTTTACCAGTCTACTTAATTCCTGTTGTAATGACAAGTTCTCATCTCCATCCCAATGTTTTGTTTCAGACTGAATGTGTATTTTATGCATACTGACTCTGTTACTTTCTTGTCACACTGTAAGCTGCAAAACCAAGTTTGTATTCTGTACTTTCTTGCATTTCTAGTATATGCTTCCTGTCAGAAACTATAAATTGTCCACAGATCAGTCATCCACCGCAGTTAACAAATTTAAATAAATAAATGTTCAGGTTCATAGGTTTATAGGTACTTATTAGCCATGTAGTGTCCAGAAGACCCTTGAGGAGCCTGGCTCAGTTTTCTAACTGCTTCCAAGCACTGTCTGGTTAGGTGGCTTTTTTCCATGTCTATTACTACTTCTCCAGTAAAACTATATTTCTCTTTCAGTTACTTAACCAGATTTCAGTCAGTTTCTCTAACTGCCTCCTCACTTATATCACAACACACAGTGCATTTCCAATGCAAACAGTACATATCATGTCGCCACTTTCTCCACAAATCTGACCACCACTTATAATCAATCTTCCCACAACCCATTTACAACACTCATCTCTTCCCACCAGCATTCCCGTATATTCCAAATCAGTATATCATTTTCATGTTTCTGGTCATTAACTCCTTTCACCTCCCCCTGCTTTAGAGAAGTGTTCTGTAAACTGCCCAAACTCCTGTATCACTTTACATACTCATCCTCTTTTCTATGTCTTAAAACTCAAAACCTATCACAAACCCTTTTCTCTTCTCCATTCTCTACATTTTGTACGTCAGGAATCTCATGCCTCTCAACTGTCCAAATTTTGGCAGACTGTCCAGATTTTTGGTTCATATTTTTGGTCTGTTCCTCATACAATTTGTGGTTTTCTGGCAGATCACTGGCATGATTTGAGGACTGAAGTCACTAAATAATGACACGCATTTGAGTTTCAGACTTCATATCCTTTTGAAAAATGCATTTTAACACAGACCTTGTTATTCTAGCTACTTTCTAAGTTTATAAGAGCAATACTTAAAATCTGTCCCTATTTTTGGGCCTTTGTCCCCCATTGTGTAAGGCTTTGACCAGATTTCTTGGGCTAAGAGGTTGAGAAGTATGGTACTGAGTGGTGGATAACAGAGGAGGAGAGAAAATGATACACATCTGAAAGTGCTAAAACGGTAACAGAGTGGAAAACAGCCAAAGAAACAATAAGAGCAAGCATGCAGAAAAGTGCAAGTCAGTTTAGAATGTACCATAAATAAACATAAGTTGACGTATTACAAGAATTCAGTCAGTAGAATATGTAGTAAAACAGGTAAGAAAAATACCTGTACACTGTGATAGCATCATTTAGTTAATGTTTCAATGGAAAATAACATACAAAAAGTATTTGCAGCATGCACTGTTGTTGGGCATGGGATGTGATGAACAATAAGGCAATGAAGACTGAGTCAAGTGACGGGAACACAGGAAAGGAGAGACAGAAAAGTCATAAAGAATAGGGGAACATGGGGAAGTATACAGCTATCTCCTACCCAGGTTCAGGAGATCCAGGCAGTACTACAGAGTTTGGGGCCATGTTTACTCTTAAGCCAGGGTGTGCCCATCTGGTGACACAGCATATGGATAGAAACCTCAATGGCCCATCAGCCAGGTTCCTTACAGTGTGCCTAAGTGGGTTAAGCAGACCCTGAGAACAGAACAACAGGGCATGTTAGACAGGGGGTAATTCAAAAGTCAAGTAGTTAAAAGATAAAGATATTGTTATATGTTAATACATGGTAATAGCATACATTTAGGATACCTAATCTGAAATAGTCTTTTAAGTTGAAAAAAACATAAGTGGATGATGAGGTACAGTGGTAGAAGAGGGTGCCCACCAAAATGGCTCAAATTAGGCCCCTCAATTGCTAAGGACAGCCCAGTTTTTGCAGTAAACCTTTCTGATTCAGAGACCACTCTACTGATATGGTTTTCTCTTAGCAGGGGCCTTAGCATGGAGAGCAGTGTCACTGGGAAAGACGCATGCCAATGTGGCTGTTGAGAGGGGTGATTCAAGTTAATTAGCTATGTGCTCACCATGGAATTGTCTGCTGCTCCACAATTATCTCAGCAGTGTTAATTCTAGGAGATAAAAGTGAATGGTACCTTTTGAATCCATTCATACAGTCATTACTATGAGAAGATTCACAGTAGAGGTACAGTGGAGCCGTGAGTGTGTGTATATGTGCACATGCTGCATGTTTGCATTACTGGGACTGCTTTATTACTGAGAAATGACAAGATGTCCAGGCCTCATTATGGCCGCATACTGTTGCTAAGTAACAGAGTACTCCATCACTTTTCAGTGGACAGTTTTATGAGCTGCACTAACTTTCACGTAGAAAATCCTATGCAGCAACTTCAGAGCATCACTGAAATGAGTTTTATAACTTTCATATGTGTTTGTTTTTCTAACATGAGTCAGATTCTTTGAAAGGGATTGCTGAGCTTTTTTAGGGAACACAAGTATATTAACTTTAAATTGGTATTATGGGAATTAGCTTTTGTAATCTGCCAAAATTAGCTTTTGTAATCTGCCAAAATCTGCCACCCCTCTCAATAGCCACATTGGCATGCTGCTTCCCCAGTGACACTGCTCTCCATGTTAAGGCCACTATCCAACAATATCCCAGGCTGCGTTCTACATGAACTACAGAATGAACTGGCACCCTACCTAAGTACCATGTTCAATCATAGCCTCACCTCAGGCTTTGTACCCACTGAATGGCGCACCGCGACAGTTATCCCACTCCACAAAGGGGGAGCCATGACAGACCCCAGGAACTACTGACCCATTAGCCTGATGAGCCTGGTCTGCAAGGCCATGGAACATATCATCATGGAACTCATAAACAAAGACATTGGTAATCTTCAAACTCTGGACCCTACTCAGTTTGGATTTGTAAAAGGCAGATCATGTCTCCTAAACCTGACTTGACTTCTTTGAAGCAGTCACCAAAGCAATAGATGAGAGTAAAATGGTTCACACAGCTTATCTAGATCTTGCCAAGGCTTTCGACAGCATCCCCCACTCTGCAATTATAGATAAGCTCACTAAACTAGGTATAAATCCCTATGTCACAAGATGGGTTGCCAACTGGCTCACGGACAGAACCCACACTGTGAAAGTAGCGGATTCCAAATCCGACATCAGACCAGTGACAAGTGGAGTACCACAGGGTTCAGTCCTGGGTCCTCTCCTGTTTGGTATCTACTTCTCTGAAGTGCAGGCCAACACAGAAGGTCTTTGGCTAACAAAGTTTGCAGATGACTGCAAACTAGGAGCCATAATCGAAACTCCTAACGATGTGGGCAAACTACAAAAGGGCTTCACTGAGACCGATACCTGGTGTCAAAGCCATGGCCTGAAGCTCAATGCCAAAAAGTGTATTGTCATCCCCTTTGGTAAAAACTCTGTACCCATGAACTACCACATAGCCGGTAGTCTACTTAATGCCGAAAATGTGATAAGAGACCTTGGGACACAGGTGGACAGTAGTCTCTCCTTTGATAATCACATTGCCACAGTGGTCAGGAAATCCTTCTATGTGGCTCATCTCATCACAAAAGGATTCTCATCCAGAAAAAAAGAGGTCATTGTTCCCCTCTACTCATCACTCATTAGCCCCATTATTGAGTACGATGCCCCTTTTGGTATGTACCTCACAAGACATCTACAACAACTGGAAAGACCACAGAAATACCTCACAAAGAGGATTACTGGCCTCAAACAGATGCCCTATGCAGACCATCTCAAAAAACTACAGCTTTACTCCATCCCATATCGCCTACTCATGGACGATCTCTGCCTAACATACAAAGCTATGTCAAACCCAAAGCTGTTGGACATGCTCCACTTAAAGAAATCCCAATCCCTCCGAGCTACACGCTCTAGGGACCTTAACCTTGTCACCACAATAAACAGAACATGCTGGAGGGATAGATTCCTGTCCCAGAGACTTCCCATACTCTGGAACAGACTACCTATCTATGTCAAACAGAGCTCCTCATTAGCACTCTTTAAGAAAAATCTTGATGATTGGATGGGAAATGGGAAATTCACCCCGGGGATCACTTCTGTGGCTCTGCTCGACAGGGGCACAGGAAAATAATTTTCTTGGGTGGCGAAAGCCAGGGTACATTTTTTGGCTAGGCTTGTATGGGCCCTAGGGCCGATAGCCTAGTACCTACCTATGAACCTATGAACCTAAAATTCTAACAGCATCTATCCCAGCCTAAAGTATTCCCAAATACAAGAGTCCACAGCATGGCCATTTGAGTGCTAGAGCATTACTGTATGGGTTTAACAGAAGGGATCCTGGGAAGTGAGTAGCAGATAGCTTATACATGGAAAGGGACCATGAGAGGAATATGCTACCAGCTTGCACTGGGGGGGGGGGGGTTGGCATTTAAACTGAAAGAGCACAAAATTTGAAAGTGACTTTAATCAGTGACATATGAGGAAGGTAAAGCCTTCTTTATGGTTGATGTAGAGAGCTGTGCCCCTTTCATGCAGAGCTAATGATGATAGTTGTTTATGCAGATTGTACAGTGAGTGATATGTATGAGAGAGTGTTCAGATGTACGCATGTATGTGTGGTTTGCCCTTCAAATACACTCTAAAGATATATGAATTGTGAGCTAACTTTCCTTTATGGGCACTACCCACTGTGATAGTTGCTACTGTCGTAAAGATGTATTTCCTTGTTTTTTAATAAAATTAATGGCGTACAGTTTTATTGTATTTCAATTGGATTTGTTTATCAGGGTAAAGCACTGATTGCCAGGGACCATTTTCAGACTCCGCCCAGGAGTGCTGTCAGTTAAGTGACTTGCTTGGGCTAATCACACAGTTAAACAATGGAGGCTGTGAGGGAATCAAATACTGGACCACTGAACCACAGGAAATGGTCATTAACAGCTCCTTCATCATCTGTATCAACTACTGACCAATCAGTCAATAATCAGTCAATTTGTTGTGAAGGGTAAATCTTCTTATGATTCCCAGAGGGTTGTGTGTTTTAAAATGTCCATGTAATCTTTATTATAATCGGGAAAACTAAAAGGATGTTTAGAAAAAGGTTAAGGGAACATGTCAAGGATATTGAGATAATCTCATTGCTAAACATTCTGTTAACCGTCATAATGTACAACACATTAGCTTCTGTGATGTTACAAGTTCATTTACATGATGGTGGACTTAATTGTAAAATATCCTTTACAAGGAACGTTTGTGTATACTGAAATAAAGTATTTAGTAACTTATGGGTTAAATAGAGAAATTATGACTTAGTTCAATTGAAAAGCTGTACAAATGAAAACTATGGAATGCACTGCGGGTGTATCATCTTTATTAGTTTTCTTCATTGCTCTGTATGTAATCTAAAGGCATGCCCTGGGATTCAAAAACATGGCATCTGTGATTGCACAAATTCAGGTATTGCTTACCTTTCGGGCAAGTTGCAACTCTAACTTCATTAATAGCGCTGTGTAAAATAGCAGCTAGTTAAGAAACTTGCTCATTGCCAAAGCAAAGCTTGCAGTGAGGGCACATATACTTCCAGTACTATGCTTGGCAGGATATTTAAGCAGTTGTTAATGCTGTCACTGGCCAAGACTAGGTCAGATGTAGGTCCATAACATGATATATGACACAGAAAATGTGCTATCTACCTTGCAGAGGAAGGTAGAGCTGCTGGTGGCAGCCTATCAGTCAAACCACCACTAACAGAGATGGAGGAGCATCTGGTCTCTTTGCTTGGGGGGGATGAGGTCAGAGTCATCAAATTCCCATGGTGGGGTGGTAGATCTTGGTACTCAGCTGTGGCAATTCCCTCAAGTATCAATTGGGGATGCCCCTGGAGTATAGAGTGCTCCCCTTTTTTATGACATGCATGATTGTGTTGATCCAATTTACTACTGAACATGACATTGACATTGTATTCTATATACTAATAGAAGCTACAAGGGCACCTGCACAATGTAAGGTTATATTATCACTATTTCCCCTGCCTATTCATTCTGCACTGTGTGTGACATAGGGCTGTAGGGTTATATTTTCATTGGGTCTATAGCTTTGATGCCTTCATAGGCGATGCCCTTTCCAGCTTCATTGCCATGAAACTTCTACCAATGATGATGATGGAGAGAGGTCTGACTCTGACAATGATGGTTCTAGACAGCTGGTTCAGTGAGGGAGAACAGTGTCACTATTGGGCATAGGCAGTGTGCTGACAAGATATACCCAGACCATGGACACAGTCTCTGTGCCTATGGATTCCACCCAAGACACATATACCATACACAAACCATGACCCACATGCCACACACAAACCACAGGTTGGTACAAACACAGGGATTCAGAGAAGTGTGTCACTCTCTGTGGTCATTGCTGTCTGCAACAAACTTATTAGGATGGGGGAATGACCATGTGGGTATGCATACTGTTGCATGTAGATAGCGGAGGTACCATCACCCACACAATTGGCTGTGTCTCTGGGTACAGCCCAGCATATGTGCATGACCATACTGCAGGCACAGGCTAACAATACCTCTGTCTTTGCATGGTCTGCAAGATGATGCACAAGAGTGCATGTCCTGTATTTGCAACTTTTTTACCAAACTGATCACTTACTGGCACAAGGCAGGACCTCGCATGGTCACATGACACATGCCTGGCATTGTTCACAGAGCAGATCTGCCTCTAGGAAAGGATGTCCAAGGTCATGGTCAATCAGCTCCAGTAGATCCACAGTGACATCAGGTATGGAGGTATGTACAGACAGCAGTGAACATCTGCAGTGACACATCTGGTAATGTGCATCACTCACAATCACTCACAACTAGCATCTGGCCAGGGCCACATTACTACTAGCAAAACTCCTTGTAGAGGCAGCTCCAATGTGTGGGGGCACACGTGGGATGCCTGCTCATCTTTCGCACATGCCCCGGATATGTTAATTACATGGAGCCACAGTGCAGCAACTACTGCTGAGGTTGTATCCCAGCATACCTATGCCCATACATGCAGACACTGCACTACAGCCCAAGTGTCCTCCCCACTCACTGACAAACAGTAACAGTGGCCCTTCCCAAAACTTTCTGCAGTAACCTTTCCATGCCCACCTCAGACACACACACACACACACACACACACACACACACACACACACACACACACACACACACACACACACACACACAAAATGCATTCCTAATTTTTTTTTGTACAGCACTTATACATATCTCTGTAGACGACACTGCACTCCTCCCTCTCCCATCCTTACACATGATAAATGTGCTCTGCCCTTTGTATTTTGTTACTTGGGCTTCCAATATGCAATGCACAATGTGGCCAGGCTGTGCATGGGTAAGCACAGACTAGTACTGGATTGGCATACATCACTGTTAATGTAGTGCTTATGTCTTACTATGGGCAGAAGCTGTGTGCAAGATGCCACCTCTCTGCCAGTGCCACAGCATACATCTTTTGTTTTGCCTCAAATGCATACACAGACCCACTCATTTTAATACTGTTGCTCATTCCCATCTCATTATACTAATAACAAGAAAATAACCAAAATGAGCAGGTGACACACTGGGTCATAAACAAAATATAAAAGTCCAAAAACTAACGACCAGGTAGCCAAATAACTGAGATACTAACTTTATTCCAAATACATCGGTTAAGCGCTTTCATCTTAAAGTTGCCCAGATTTAGCCGCCTGGCCTTTGGTTTTTGCACTTTCATCTCATTGTACTGCCATTAACTTATACTTTGAGTTCTGATGCTGCTTGGTCCCCACCGGTCATGCTGAGTGTCCCACTGAATCTCACACACACACACACACACACACACACACACACACACACACACGCACATACACATACACACACAATCACACACACAGCAGACACACTACAAGTGGCCCCCCATTGAGCAAAATTACCTACTACAATGCAATGAATGTTTCTGAATCCCAGGACTGGTAAAATAAATAACAGCTGGGTAGTTGGCATGGAACTTAATGTACCTTTTTTTCCTACTCAGCTATGTTAAATAGAAGATACACACACGTACCTACACATACATACACATGCACTCTTTAACCCAGAAAGAGGCTCCTAACTATTGAGAAAGATGTACATTTTAAATATGTGGCTACTGTTCCCCTGCACCAAAAGGTTGTTTCACTGAACCTTTAGAACGTCTCGATCACCTGATTCTATTTTTTTCAACTTCTGATACCAGATTACATTAGGGTTAGTGCAGGGCCCCCTCTAAGAGCATCTCATGCCCCCACTCCTATCGAAGTACTCTACATTAGGGCTTAAATAGCTCATGTCAGATATTACAAGAGTTTCTTACAGTTGTAATGAATTGGAGGCCTGAGTTTCACTTCATTTCACAAATATCTTTTGAAGAATTGCGAATTTGACTCATCCTACGATCCTGAATCCTAGGCTTACTTTCATTTGTATAATCTGACTACCTTCAGTCTCCTTTTAGAAATAATGCACTTTCTAAAGGAACAATTTCTGATCATTATTCATGCCAGCTGTTATTACTTCAGAACTACTTTACATTAACTGTATTTCTGCAATCATTAAAGGACACATAACTTGTTTGTTTGCAGTCCAGCAAATGAGCCCTCTGAGTGCACAACAAACTCATTTGAATTTGAAATTATATTCCAAGTCACTGTCACTCTTCACTTACTCAAGAAAGATTATCGTATACTGTTTTCTGACATAGGAAGGCTCCAAGAAACAGAAGCATGGACAGTTAAAAATTACTGGTTGGAAGGGACCCTTAAAAACAACTGATAACTCTGAAAAGACTGCTACTGCTGTGTTTCATTAGGCCAGTGACTATTTATGTGTTTTGTCTGCGATGAAAGGAAGCAGCCTGGACTTTGTTTAAACATGGATGTACTTATGTGGATTAGCCCATTCCAGTCAGCAGTATGAAGACTGCCTTTAATTACTTTCAGTTTTCCTCCCTCTACAACACAATCATGTTGCCAAGAAAAAGTGCAGGCCCAAAGGATGAGTGAGCCACTGGCTGAAGGGAAGAGAGACAAATCCACACATAAAGTTTAACAAGTGATTTTTTTCCGGCAGACTGGTGGAATACAGATGACTTAGGAATGGCTGCAAAATGGGTTTTTAACAAGGTTGCAGGTACCTATTGTAAACATTAGTTGTACATTTAAGTGACTCTCTTAGACTTTGGAACCATATTAAATCATTTCTGGGCAATGAAACAACACATCAGCATATGCTTTGAAATGAAATATGTTACACTACATTTACCTTCTCTGTTTCCTAGCTGTAAGGTTACACTATATCTGTCAGTCTTTCCGTCACTAACAGGATCTAATTTGTTGCTTGTATTCCCTCCTACTTTTATAAATATAGCAGTTTTATATCAAAAGGATCTTATTCTCAAAGCCACTCTGACCGGAACAGGTGCACTAGTCACAGATGGGGTGAGCAGTCTCCAGAGGGACCTGTGACTTCTGTCACTGCATACAGATAGGTGGCAGCTGATGGATAATGCACATACATGGTAGGATTTGCACTTTGGAGAGGGGAATCCATAGAATATATAAATCTAAGTGAGGAAATCTTAAAATAAATATTTAAAGATCAAGGTTGGTTCCAAGGATATTACTTCTTTATAAACTACAGTTGTAATT
Organism: Protopterus annectens; assembly: GCF_019279795.1. Lineage (NCBI taxonomy): Eukaryota > Metazoa > Chordata > Ceratodontiformes > Protopteridae > Protopterus > Protopterus annectens. Next base: position 10,285,776 of record NC_056739.1, read on the forward strand.
GTGGGAATCAAAAATATATTTTATCCCCAAAATAGATACTATAAATCATTAAGGTCTAAAGAACTTCAGTCATTTTTTTTTATTTTTGGTCTAGACCTCTTGCTCATTTAGCCTTATCTAGTTGCCTCTGTCCCTCAACTCTCCTCTTTATGTATTCAATACCAACTCGTGGACTGTCCTCTGTGCAAGGAAAGTTAGATTTAGTGATGACCTACTTTCAGAATTCTCACAAAGTGACAGGGGTACTTGGATGTCCTTTGTTTGCAAGGGCTGGTACATTGTTTTTAATAGGTCTTAATGTCACTTCTGACTTAGTAGTGTACTCATTGAGTGCCTGCCTTTCTCATGTCTGTGCATGCTTCCACACACCTGCAGTGCCTATGGGCATAGTGCATGTCTAACTACCAGGCCACCGTACCTGTCACACACTCTGGGGTAACCTACAGTGATCTCTGTTCTGACAGGTAATATCCACACTATCTCCCATGACAAGAAAGCTGCCCATCTGTCCCTTGTTCTCCATTTTTGCCTGCCTTCTACAGCTCCCACAGGTCATTTACGCCATGGGTGGGATATAGCCATGTGTGACAGCAGAGCAGGCAATAAGCTGAAGAGGCTGTATTTTCCCCTTCTTGAGTATTTCCAGGATGCAACAAAAGCAGTGTACCAGTCTCCAGATGCTCTTCCCTTTATCCCCACCCCAATAAAGAAACAGATTTCACACAGAACATAGCTGTGTAAGGTACTCGCTCTAACAAATAACTGACTTGCTCCTGTCTCATAGTAGGTGCTTAGGTTATAAAGAATCTCCACATGTTCCCCTGAGCAGTAATGAGATGAAACCTAAATGGATGGCGGGACCATGCATTTTAAGTTATAACAGGTGAATCTCTTCTACATACTCAAATTTATGGTTACTTACTGGGAAGTTCCTAATCTCCAGAGAAAAGTACCATATCGTCATAGTGAATGATACCAAGTTCTATAACTACATACAGTCAAGATAGTTTCCTTTTGCAAGCAGCTATGAAAAGACATTGAGCTACTGTTCTACAGCCTTACCACTTGAATTGGTCTAGAGAGGAACTCTATTTCATATGGGTGGGAAGCCTGTTCCAAAAAAAAGGTAGTCTCTGGGATACATAAATGTCTGTCCAGCAGATCCTATTTATATCATGTGCAATGTATAAGTCTTGAGAATTGGTAATTCTGGTGCTGTTTGCTTTGCAGATATGCATGAAGTCCATAAGGGTGGCATTCAACAATGCCTTGTATGCCTGGCATAGATCTCCCCTCAACGGCCTGTAGGAGACAGAATTCAGGGAAAGGTATTTGAAGAGGTTTGCACAGGACATGCTACTTATGCACTGTATACTTTTAGTAAGGAACCTCTGTGGACATTCCAGATGCTGGATGTGCCTGACTAGGTACATACCAAAGGAGATACTGTGCTCAGTGATAGGTCTGATGAATGCTAAATACAGTTTTTCTTTTATCTTTTTTTTTTGCTTTAAAACATTTTTATTGTGTCTCCAAATATGTCAAACACTTCACAACAATATTTTTAAAGAAAGTATGCATTTAACTCTTAACATTAATAAAATAATTTACATTTGATCAATAGACTAGTAACATATATGTCTTATGTACTTCTGTTTAAAAAAAACATCATCTAACAATAACAGATTATCAAATCTAACTCTCATCTGCTCTTTACAACTAAGGAACATTGCTACATTTGTCTGGGGCACCTTTGCAGCTGGTAGCCCTTTTAGTAGATGAACATGTAACTCTACTGGGCATCTGTGAGATGCTTCCAAAAACCTAAATATTATGGCAATCCAGATGAAGACTGCTTGTCTTAACCATCCAGCAAACTCTTTAGGAATATGACTAGGCCTGGCTAAGCTTAAGGTTCAGAAGTGTTTATCATTTAGCTTGGGTAATGGGAACCCTGTGCCCCAGGTAGTAATTCCTTCAGTCTGTGTGAGCAGGGCTGCACTGTATTATATTCTAAAATCATCTGCAGATAGCTAGCCAGAGAATATTGACAATTCCAGCATGGGTGTCCTGCTAAGACATCTATACCTCATCCTCACTGTGGGATCTTAACACTTGTGTGTGGGCAGAAACAAAAGTACAGTCCACAGCTGGCACTTGGTAAATTTTTCCAGGCAATCAAGATCTGCTCCAGTGTACTATATGATTGCTTCCCATCCAGCTCCTTCTTCTTTGGTGACAGAAAATTCTGGACCCAAGCTAAGCAACGATTCCCCTCGACTACCCAGATATTTTGTCATTCGGTGCATGTGGGATTATTGTCCATTCCAATCAACATGTATACTGACTTTAGCTGTAAACACTCCCCCCTAAAAATCAGTGGACCCTTTACTTGTCCCTGACAAGCTTATAATGTTTTGAAAACTGTACTTTATAAAGCATAAAGGTCAGAGCAGAAGATTATATCTCCATCTGTTCATGCGCCCCAGTAATTCTGGCATGAAACTACTCAAGCTTGAGAAAGCCCATGTTCAGCCCAGGAGTCCCTTCCCTGTAATGTTTTTCATATACTATCCTATCAGATACCAGTAATTATGCTCCACCCAGGCTAAAGCCTATATCCCTCTGGTTGCATTTTTGCCCTCATCACTACTGTCAAAGTGTATAACTCTCCATCTTCACAATTAGCCATATGAATCACGAGGCCCCTTTCACTTTATGTACCTGCTACAGGAAAAAAATCCAGAGAACATATTTTTACATTAGGGATTCCTAACCAGTCTTTTGACTTAGGTGTCATATCATTCATTTATGCTAGTCAAGGGGGGGGGGGGGATTCTCAAATATAGTTTAATATGAATGTCTGAAGTCAAAACAACTGGTCTGACATAACTAGTTGAGAAATTAGGGTAGGATCATCATTCTGATAACTGCTAAATGGGACATGATTGGAAGTTTCAAAAACTTCACTTTTTAAATGTTATCAGAGGCCTCTAAAATAAAGGCTCTTTGCTCCATCTAAAAAGCTTCTCAGCTTGTTGCTGGGAACATGCCTGGCTTATCATTTTCTGCCTAGAAGTGCTTTGCCATGCCACCTTCCCCTCTTGGGCATATTTCAGAAAAGAAGACAACATTTTTTAGCTTCAGCTTATTCAAGTAAGAAATGGCTATGATTAGAAAGAAGAGAATCCATGGATAGACATGCTGAAATGGCCATGTAAATGAACTTTGATAGAGGAATAAGAAATGTCATATGATAGTAACTCATACTAGTATTGTAGAACTATAGAACCAGTAGTTCTGAATGGGTGCTGGTTATGCTGTTGGCATGAATGAGAAAACCTTTTCCATTTGTTAATCTATGATTTTCTAGTGGCAGGTTTTCTTGCCTCCATTGTTATCTGCTGCACATCTTCGGTAAAAAGGTGCTTTAAAGTTAATTGATGTTGGGATGTATCAAACACCCTTGTGCTTGTGTGAGTAGATTCCATCTGAGAGGAAGCTTGTGGTAATTGCTCCTGGCCTTTTCCAAATGAAAGGAGAACCACAGTTGCCTTGGCCAGAAGGGAGTCTCCACAATAATCTTGGGAGATTCCTTCAGAATTTTCAGAAGTGCCCTACATGTTAGTGGAAAGGGTGGAAAAACATACAGGAACATGCCTAACAGTGAAAAGAAAAGGCATCTATCTTCCAGGCCCTCTTGCCAGTTGATTGTTCAGAGAGGAAGTAAAGAGGTCTGTTAGAGGAACTCACTACAGATGAGTCAAATCTTGGAAGACCACGATCTAGTTTCCATTTCTGAGTGTCTGCTATGGTCCTGCTCAGCTTGTCTGCCACATAATTTTTCTCTAATGGAATGTAGGATGCCTGTAGAGTGAGATTGTTTCTGTGAATCTATATCCCAAGCTAATATGGCTAGTCTGCAAAGGGGGTACAACCTGGTTGCCCCTTACTTGTTGATGTACCACATGAGTAGAGTATTGTCTGTAACCACTTGAAGAGGTCCCATTGACCAAAGATTGTTCAGAGAGTTGAGTGCCGTGATCATTGCAAGCATCTCCTTCATATTTATGTGTTTACATCCGTCCCTGGTGTCCCACACTCTCTGCACTTTCATCCCTCCTGAAATTGATCCCCAAGCAAAGTCCGAAGTGTGTCTATGATGACTGACTGAATTGAAGCAGGGAGGGAGGAGGAGACAGCTGTATTTAAGGATATCTGTCTCCACCAAAAGTATTCCCTTCTGACAAACCCCAGCATTAGGATTTGAAAAGATAAAGGGCTGCGACCAAAGAGATTCCAGATACCACTATATATTTTTCATGTGGAGTCTTGCAAGGGGTGCCATGAGAATCATATATGCCATGAGACTCAAAATCCTGAAATATTCTCTCACCATGACCAAAGTTTGAGTGGAAAACCATAGAAATAGATCAAGATAAAGATGTTTTTTTTCCTGTCAAAGAGAAGCTCTTTGAATTGAGGTGTCTAGTTGACATCCCAAAACACAATCCTGTGTGAGGCAGTCAAGAGAGATTCCTGATACTTTGAAAAGGAAGTTAAGCAAGTTGTCTAAATATGGAAAAACGTGGCCCTCAATGAGCTTTAACAGGAGCTAGACACTTTCTCAACACTCTTGGTGCAGTGGCTAGTACAAATGGTAAAGCAGAGAACTGATAATGTGAACCATTCACGCAAAACCTTAAGAAAAGTCTGAAGTCTGGATAAATATAGATGTAATTCAAGAATCATTTAAGTTTAGTGCTGTCAGGAAATTTGAAAGAGGAAAAACAGGCTGTGAAGTGACATTATCTTGAATTTGGGCACTGTCACAAACAGGTGTAGGAAAAAAGATTCAGAATTGGTCTCCAAGCATTTTTTACTTTGGCACTAGGAACATCCTTCAATAATAAACCTTCTCCACCTGGAAATGAAGAACTGGTTATATCACTCTTTGGGACAGCATGTGATAAAAAAATAGTGGCAACCAAGGAGTTTGATCTGGAGGATAAGGAATGACCTCCTGGAATGGAAAAATTTCCTCCCGTAACCACCTGTAACCTGCAAGAATAATTTTCAGATCCAATTTTTCTGATACAGTGTGTTGCCAAAAAGAAAAATGAAGATTCAGACTTTGTGAAAGAAAAAAGGGGCCAGGTGGGAGGAGGTTACAAGGTCTCTTGAATAGTCACTAAGACTTGTTGAGCTTGTTTTCTGGGAGGTTCGAGACTTCTTTTTGAGCCCCCTTGTCATTTCTTCCTAATTGTCTGTTTACCTATATTTTGTTGAGACTGTTTTTCTGTTTTTTTTGCCAAAATTGGATGAGGAGATAGAAAATCCTTTGGAAAATTTGGAAAAGGAAGGCTGAAAAATATTAGATTCCCAGTATTGGCCTGCCCTTTTCATCACAATTTTTGATCACCTCTTCAGCAGAGGGGCCAAATACAATCTCTATCCAAGGGAGAATTTAAAATCTCATGAAATGCATATCGTATATGTGGCACATTGCCTGGAGTGCAGAAAATTCTACGTAGGTAAGACAGACAGAACCCTTAAGGAGAGGATACAGGAATATGTCAAACAGAGTAAATCCAATGCTTTAGTAAAACATGTTACTAGTACTAATACCACACATATGTTTAGATTCCTAGTTATTGCTAGGAATTTTGAAAGTTTAAGAGGGGGAGATGTTCGTAACAAAACTGAAGAGCTGGAAGCCAAATGGATAGCGACACTTAGAGCTGACACAGGGCATGGTTTGAATGAACATATACCATTGAGACCTAAGTTAAAGTCCAGGCCTCTATTCAGATGAACTCACAAACCTTTAAAAAATGATATTTACATATTGACTGATGTATTTTTTATCAGTAGCCACTAGTTGATGCTTTTATTGAAAATATTTTTATCTTGAATATTTTTATCTTGAATGTCTTAAATACTTATATATTTCAAATAGTATTTAACCAATAGGTCATGTGATTATGTGATCATGTGATGGGCTGGATTGTATTTAAGAAGGGTTTGTAATTTATTTGATGAATACACCTGATGAAGCAGTTGTGAAAGTGCTTGTGCTATATTAAAGTTCTATGTTTTAATCTGGAGCCGGACCTGTGCCGACTGTTTGTTTTCGGATACTTTGCAGTTGATTTTTTGTGGACACAGGTATCTGGGAGTTGCTGTTTTTTGTTCCTGTTACTTCTAACAAAAGAAAATTGAGGAGTAGATGCATGCTTGGCTTTCTGTTTCTTTTTGGGGCCCAGCTATAGGGCCGGTAGTCTGTTCCATGGTCAGGCTGAAAACGGTGTCTCTTCTCAGGGAAGACAAGCAGTAACTGGTGGTAAACAGTACAGTCCACAAAAGTTGCTTTTTTGACAGAATAACACAGTAAAAAAAATTAAATGCTATTCCAGACCCGTGGAAGTAAAATAAACATATTTTCTGTTGAGAAATTTTTTTTTTTTCAGTTCCTTTACACCACTTTTAAACTGACAGAAAAAAACAGCTCTATTTAAAAGTATGTTACAGTTTAGAGACAGTCTGTTAAAACACACCATTCCTTGCTTTTAAATAACTTTCCTGAAAGAAAAGTAATAAAACATCAACAAAATTAAGAAAATAGAAGGTTTTACCCCAAAGGGAACGTATCTATAATGCAAAGGAAAGCACAAACCAAAAGTCAATCCCTGAAAGTCTTAGAGGTGCCTACTCTTCAATGGCAGTAGCGTTCTAGAGGGCTTTGCACCCAACATTTCTTTTAATCCATTCAGATCGAGCTGTCTGACAGTTTGTGTGCATTGATGGTGCCCTGAAGCTTTGGAAACTGGCCAACTGTTATATCTAGGAGGATACAACCCATATAGTTAAAGCTACTGCAGCAGTGATAAATACGATAAACATCTTCCGGAACAGGCCTTAGCCTTCCCAGGCTACACTTGACCCATGACTGGAGCTAATGAGGATATCAAGGACCCTGATGCACCATCATCCTGCTGCTGGGAGTGTTTTACTATTTTTTCCATGCACCCTGTACTGGTTTCTGGAGAACAAGACTGAGAAACTAGCATGTATAAATATTTCAGGCCGTTCTTTGTTCTTGTCTTTGTGTGGAAGAAATTGGAGACATCTTCAAAAGGGAGTAACTCTGCCTGTAAATATCTGTAATATTTTTCTAATCTAGAGCTGTTAAGCTCAGTATGTTTTTTTTTGTTGTTTGTGTTTTGCAAAAGGAATTGATGTACTGGTTTATGTCTAAAGGACTGATAAACTGGAATGTATAAATATTTGACACTGGTCTTTGTTCTGCAAAACTGTTTGTTCTAGAAAAGGGTTGCTCTGCACGTGAACATTGTTACTGCTTTTCTAACAGAGTAGTTAAGCTCAGCACCCTTTAGAAAGAGATAGCTAGGATATTCAATTATCTATAGATCAGCTTTTTTATACATATTCTACCCAGTGTAACTAACTGTTATTTTGCTATTCTTTATGCACTTTCTTATTCCTCTTCATATTTAATCCATAGCTTCCATAGTTGTACTGTTTAAGTAAGGTTTATTTATTCACTTTTAAGCTTTTATGACTGTTCTTTATATGTGTATGTATATAAAATAGTATTTCTTATCTGAGAGGAAGGTTATCATTTACAAGTGTAGGTTAACAAACTGTGCCTCCTGCCTCTGCTTAGCTAGATCATTTGGCTCTACTTCCAGTAAAAACATTAAGGTGTATAATTTTGTATTTGTCTTCATCAAGAGCAGCAGATAGCTGAAAGTCCCTAGCTGTATCCAACATAGTAGCAGTGCTACTGCGCCAGGAAGAAAGGTATGGAGAACAGGGGAATTCTGAGAGTCTTCCATGGGAATTGTGCCTATGTGTGTCTCTTTTTTGTACACATATGAAAACAGTAGCATGTATGAAAAGCACGTATCATCAGTACAAGGCACTGGAAGACACCACATTTCACAGACAGGTGAGAAAGGTGCCCTGATTCTGCTCTACAGGTAGTACCGAATCTGAAAGTGGATGTTAAAAGCATATAACAAGGACAGCGGTACATATTCCCTTTATGCTCTTGGAGTCAGGTTGCAATTTGTTACTTGATTACTGAGCTACACTCCTGTACAGTTTCTTTTTTTGTTTTACCCTGTTAGGTATCAATGGTGTGAGTCAAGAAATTCTCTGGTGTCATCTAGGACCTTCATACTGGTGGCAGTGAGGCAATCAATCCATGATGTTTTAGCTGCCAGTGGTGGTATTCAAACCCCATCCATCCACATGAACATCACAGAGTGTTCATTCAGATTAAGTGCACATGCTACTTTGCACCCAGGTCCTCACACGGAAGTAGGATACTGTCATCTGTTTATCCTACAGGAACCAAACTCATAGTAGTTGCTTAGTCTTTCCACTCCTGAGTAGTTCTTAGGATGCTGCTTGAATGGATTAATAGGTAGTTTGGAAGATCACTCTGACATTATGCCAGCAATCTGGCAAAACTATAAGGAATTCAAAGATAATTAATGAGTTGTGGTTTGAAACATTAATCAGTTATGGTCAGAAAAAACTTGGCAGGGCAAATTATCCATACTGAATAAGAGCAAGAGTCAAGAGGAAGTAACAAATGAGTCACTGCCATGACATATGAGCTGTAAGGGTAACCAGTCCTTTTGCAAAAAACAGAAAGCCTTAAAAGAATATGGGACACGGATAAGAAAGAAACCTGATGAAAAGGTCTGGTGATCTGTGGAAGTAAGGGTGGGTTACTGAGGAAAGAATCTATAACACTTAGCAGACACAACAGCTCATATGGCCTTTTTCTGTTGCCATTATTATATGCCCAGATGTAATATTTCATTCATTAATTCATTTTCCACTACCTGCTTAATCCATTTCAGGGTCAGAGGAAACCTGAAGTTTATACTGGCTTTCACTGAGCACAAGGCAAAGAAACCATTCCTTACTAGGGCGCTAACCCATCATAGGGTATACACAGGTGGCACTCATGTCTAGGGTAAATCTGGAGAAACATCACTTCACTCATAGTATAACCTGGTAACATATCCTAGAGTCTCTAATTTTTGGACTTTCAGACATTTGCTTGTAATGCAATTCTTTGCTTTTGTCTCCTATCCATGTTGCTGGTCATTTCAGCTCTGGATATAATTCTTGTAACATTCTAGCCATTATCAGGATGTTTTTACCACCTCTCCGCTTTTCTTTCTTCATGGCTCACTAAAATATAAACTGCAGAATAAATCCTGTTTACTGGTATCTACATAAACTGATGTCACTAGCAGTTGTTTATAGGCCTATAGTATACATAACCGGAAGAAATAGCCAAAGGGTAGGAACAATGTGGCAAGCATGTCTTTTTGCAAGACTGCAAAAAAAAGCAGATTGGCCATGCTGTCCTAACCCTGTCCATATCTCCTCAACATCTCTGAATGGATCTTGTCCGTGCTTGCAACCTTACCATTACAGAGCCCTCTGATCACCACAGTGAATTCAGCTGTACTGCCTAATAGGAAGGCATAGCTATCATACTGTGTTTCTTGGAACTTTCTTTCCACCTCCTAAGAGTGTTATGCATAGTACTCGAGCCTTAAAGCCCTTGTTTAGCATAGCCTGTGTGATGTCCTGCCTTCCTCTTCTATGTGAACAAACGATTTATCAGAACACCTTTGCAATCACATGAGTATTCTTTCTGCATGGCCTCTTCAAACTTCTCCTCATGTGTCCAAACTTTCAGTTTAGTAACAATTTGTTGTTGAAGCTTTTTTGCATCTTAGTGCCTCTCAGCTGAATAATGACAGCTATCCATAACAGCTGATTAAAGGACCACCTTCTTTAACATTTTCTTTCATTTTTCTGTGAATTAAATGCTGATCATCAGCTTCCCTACATGTTGCTTGACAGCCAGAGAAGAGCTATTGTCATGTGCATTCCTCTGCCTGTGCCCTTCCCTAAGTACGGTATGCATACTCATCGGTGCGAGCTCATCCTTTGTCCTTTACACTACTCGTCTGCAACAGCCAGTCTCTGCTAGGTGTCAGGCATGCAGCAAACTCTCCCCAAGATGAGGAAGTTGGCATTTGCCATTATCTCTCACCCTGCTCAGCCATCTCCTCCAGTGCCCAGGTAGCTAATTGATTCTGTGTCATCAGGACTACCTTCTACATCCAGAAGCAGGTTTTAGTGTATATCTTTGAGTCAAAATACAGTTCTACAGCTGATAAAAATAGTATCTGATTTCATCAGTGGTACTTCACAGTGACTTTGAAGAAGGTCACTGTTGTAAAGCTATTTGTTGCGATGCCCTTTTGGCTGCTTATTCACAATGTCAAAAGCATTTGAATTTACTGTAGTTTTCCAGAAACTTCTTATGGAAGTCTTCTTTAGACTAACATCTGCACCCACAACTATCCCTTGTTCAGTGGGGTTTTACTGACATTTGTCTTATACCTGACTTATTCCACTGTAGAAAATCAATCAATGAGAAATCGTGAGCTGCCTTCAGTTTGTTATGCACACTAGGGATAGAGCAGATTTCCATGTGCAAGAGGGCATAGATGGTACAGCCCACTTACCACGAAAACTTTGTTTAGGAATGCCCAGACCCTGGCTGACTACCTGTTATCTGACAGCAGAGCCACTGTTTTATAGGTTCATAGGTGTGTACTAGGCCAACGGCCCTCGAGCCTTTACAAGCATAGACCATAGAAGTGCCCTGACAGCATGCCGCCATTAGTTCCCAGTGCCTCTATCAAGTAGAACCACTGGAGTGATCCCCGGGATGATCTTTCTATTTCCCATACTCATCAAGATTTCTCTTGAAAAGGGCCAATGATGTGCTCTGCTTGACATGTATGGGAACTATATTTCAGAGCATGGGCAGTCTCTGGGTTATGAACCTGTCCCTCTAGCATGTTCTGTTGATTGTGGCAATGAGGTCGAGGTCCTTGGAGCATGTGGTGCGGAGGGATTAGGATTTCTGTACGTATAATAGAGCAGAGTTCCTGGGATGATCTGTGGGTAATGTATCACAACATGGGACTCTGTCACATGAAAGCATTACATGACAGAAACTCATACAAACAACATATCACTCAGCCCAATCTATTTTTTTTCTTTTTACACTGCATGGTATATGGTGTCATTAGAAACATATTCATTTAACATGTTTTTCTTTTCCTGGCAGCAAAGAGTAAGCCATACCTTCTAACATTTACAAGGCTTCCATTCAGTGTTTGCAGATATATCTAATCCATTGATGGCGAACCTATGACACACCAAGATGTTTTGGGTGACACATCAGCATTCACCAACACCCGAGTTACCAAAGAAACTGAATTAAAAATAAATACAAGAAATATGTGACCCTGCACTTATCTATTAAAAATCAGCAACAAAAAAAGTCATTAATTAATGTTAATCAAATCAAATGCAGTGTGTTCCATATTTTTTTCAGTTCAATTCAAAATTACTATTAAAAGTAGGGAAATTTTTTGGTGCACTATTTTAAGCCCAGTTATCAGAGCGCATGAATTTTCTCTATTGGAAGTCACTGATTTTTCTTTTACATTTATAATACATAGCAGCACTCATGACTGGACTATATATATATATATATATATATATATATATATATATATATATATATATATATATATTTTTTTTTTTTAAATAAATGAATATGTAAAGAATTGCTTCTCTTTTGTGCGTGCGGGGGGGGGGGGGGGGACACCAGAGTCAAGATAGGCATTTTCCATATTTTTGACATGCTAAGCCCAAAAGGTTTACCATCACTGATCTAGTCTCTATAACAGAAGACTAAGAAATGTTTAAGATGAGTAATTCATTTCCATGTGAAGTGACACCCAGAAATGTAATAGCAGCCCAGGAACAGTGTAAAGGAAAGGTGCCTAACTTTATGTGCAGAGGCAAAGTATGACTATTAACCATCAGGCCATTCTAAGTATGTATGATGTTTCCATGCAGTAACCAGCCAAAGCAGGTAATTAACATTAAGTCCAACTATGTGTAAAGTATTTTGGACACCTTTTCTATAAACCTTGTACTATAAAAGTCAATCTTTTGCTAAATACTAATTAACAATTTTTATGTGGGTTAATTATTTTCCAGCAGTAATCATTCTTCAAGATGTTAATGTGAACTAACTATAAAAGTACCACACTGCAGAAAGAATGCACAGTGCATCTGCTTTTTCACAGCATGTTGTTTCAGCTTTCATGCAATTTCTTTTGCATGGTGGGCTCAGTCTTTGTAGACCTGTTCAGCTATTGGTGGAATTTAATTTAACAGCAACTAAAACTTTGCAGAAACCTTTCAAAATACTCTGCTTTTGCAATATATTTTTTAAAATTGTATTTATTTATTTTTTGGAGGCGTAAATCTCATAAGGAAAGTTGTAACCTGACGACCATATTAAAAATGTCAGCGCTGGTATCCACTGATGGAGAAGTGGCACAGTTTTCTGTGTGGGATTATGTGGTTTTTGTAGTAATTTTATTGGTTGCTGCAGCAGTTGGCATTGTTCAAGCATTTATTGGAAAAGGTCAGAATACCAGCAGAGACTTTCTGCTGGGGGGCCGGCAGATGACTGCTTTACCTGTTGCCCTCTCACTGACTGCTAGCTTTATGTCTGGCATCACTGTGATTGGAACACCATCTGAAGCATATCGGTTTGGTGTAGGCTTTTGGCTTTTTGCTTTTGCCTACTGCATCATGTCTGCTGTTACTGCTGAAATATATCTTCCTGTGTTTTACAGACTTGGAATCACAAGTACATATGAGGTACAGTTTTAAATATTTTAAACATATTTTGCTCATATAATAAACATTTCATGGATTTAAAATATTTTCAAATATATAATTTGATACTCAGCTACAAAGAATAGTTCACCTCTGTAAAAACCATCCACATGATTCTACTGAACTACATAACTGCATAGTCAAAGTTTTGTTTTAGGTAATTAGCAACCTAACAAATACATAATGCTGTGAACTGTTAACAAAATCATATCTCCCCTAAAGCTTCCAGACTGGTGACACTGTAGCTTATAATTTGTTCTTGTAAACATTTATGCATGCATTTATTATTTCATTTATGGAAACCTGACTCCTAGGAATTGATACCTCAATGCTCTAAGTTCCATTTTGTAAGGGATAAAGAACAATTACATCTCCAGCAGTTACCAGCAAGCATTTTCAGTGCCATGTAGTTGACAGTTGACCCATTATGTTGACTATTTTGCTCTTTGTGTTAATATGTAATTAAGACAGAACAGATGGCCAATGTAGACTAATATGTTTGCAGTGCCTGTAGTTCAGTTTTCACTTTAATGTATGCCATTTCAAATACTATACTAATTATTGGTAATATCTTTGTTTGATATATCTTAAACCATATTAACATAAGTTAGGTCAGCTAAGAGACAATATGTAACATTCTTTTCAGCCGCAGGAAGTTACATTTTCATAGCAGATTTCCAAGTTGGTATGTTTTATTTATTTATGAAGATAACAGCACACAAACATATCAGGCACTTCAAATTCTCAGCCAACAGGCAACGTTCATGTGTAATTTTGCAATTAATTATCTTAGAGTTTGGATGAGGTTGAATATATGGCATGTTTCATCTTTCACAGGCAGTGGACTCAAAGTATAATAAATAATGGCGACCATGCTCACCATAAAGAGAGTTATGAATAATCAGTGAGGGGAAACCAGTATTTATTCATAATGTATTTAATTTGTTTTCTGCCAGTTTTTTTTAATACCTCAGCAGGCTAACCACCCCCCCCTCCGCGCACACACACACACACACACACGCGCACACACACACACACACACACACACACACACACACACACACACACACACACACACACACACACACACACACACACACACACACACACACAAACATGACAAGACTTAGGGGTGCTACAGAGTAAATATCTGTCATATTCATGGGAGAATGTTGTATATGTTTCCTTTGATTGCCCTCAGAGTAGCACACCATGACCTTAAAAGCTAGCCTGCACTGTCATAGGACTAATCTCCAACTGGGTCTTACTCCATCATCGGTATTATTGACTCATGAGGAACACCAATGCAGTGATATTAGGGACCCCCTCCCCTGACAGATACAGTACTGTGCTTCTTCCTGCCTTCCTTCCTCCAACTAGACTGTAATCATCCAGACTATTTTTCAAACCTGTCATCAGCTGCAAGGACAGATATGTTCCAATGACAGCAAGCTGCCTCTCTTGGACTTTTCTGTTTATAGTATGAGGCTTGTAAGTACAACACAGTTTATGCTTGTATCGCATTACAGGGATACATGCAATCATACTGCTGTAGTCCAACTGTTCTGTGTATAATAAATCTAAAAGTGGGTAACAGTAGCACCTCTAGTACACTGGCCCTTAAGGACATCCTGGACCCAGGTTAAACACTGGACCATACTCCTATAGAACAGTATATAAAATAGCCAAACACAAAAAATAATATGCACCATAAACCAGTAACCAAAAAACACCCGGAACGGTTGCAAGGGAACCCAATCATGAAGCACATAAAAACAGTACCAAGTATTGCAGGAAGATCCAATACAACAAACAAAGGTGTCCGACCACAAGGTTGTTACCATGTATTGCAGGGCAGTTGAATACAGCCAACCAAGTACAGCAGGTTGGTCCAATACAAGGTCCAAACAACTTTGTGGTTGGACGCCTTTGTTGGTTGTATTGGACCTCCCTGTAATACTTGTTATTGTTTTTATGTGCTTCCTGGCTGGGTTCCCTTGCGACTGCTCCAAGTGTTTCTCAGTATAGAAAATAGCTTATTTTCTTCATGGAGACTGTTAGTAAAGATATGAGAGAAAGAAGGGAAAACAAGTAAGTGTTGAAGACTGCAAGGGCACATGGAACAAAGGAGGCAATTATACAAAGACAGTATAATAATAAAAAAGTGAATGAAAAGTAATTGTGTACTACAAACTTAAAGAAGAAATATATTTTATATAACTTTTAATTTATAAAATTACACAGGGAAAATACTTCACTGAATGTTCCTGCAAAATGCTGAATAGTTTAGAACCATTATAGAATACAACTCCCCATTTGGTATGTACCTCTCAAGACATCTGCAACAGCTGGAAAGGCCACAAAAATACCTCACTAAAAGAATCACAGGACTAAAGCAAATGCCCTATGCTGACCGTCTAAAAAACCTCCATCTATACTCTTGTCACATATCGTCTACTCAGAGGCGATCTCTGCTTAACATACAAGGCCATGTCAAACCCAGAGCTGTTGGACATGCTACACTTAAAGAAATCCCAATCCCTCAGAGCCACACACTCCAGGGATCTAAACCTTGACATCACAATGAACAAAACATGCTGGAGGGATAGGTTCCTGATCCAGAGACTCCCCAGACTCTGGAATAAACCGCCCATACATGTCAAGCAGAGCGCCTCTTGGCCCTCTTCAAAAGGAATCTTGACAATTGGATGGGAGATAGGAAATTCATCCCGGGGATCACGTCAGTCACCCTGCTAGACAGGGTCCAGGGAAGTAAATATTGTGGGAAGAAATAGCCAGGGAATTGTTATGTCTAGGCTTGTTATAGGCCCTAGGGCCGATAGCTTTGTATCAACCTTTGAACCTATGAACCTATGAACTATATGCTTACAAATTTCTCATAACATGATTTTTCAAGGCTGTCTTCCTACAACCATTCCTTATTTACAGGGGTAATGAAAAAAGTGGAATAACATATGAGCTGTAGTTTTAGTTTACTAATACAAAAGACACTGTAGACATGATTTTAAAAAAGTTGTGACATTCATGGAGTAATGCGAAGAACCTGTCTATTCTGACTCAGTCAGGGTTTATATGTTGCATGTGTCCAGACTTACAGGCATGCAATGAAAATAAATCAAGAACATTTCATAAATATTTCCTACTGCTTTAATACAGTCTTCTAATGGGTTACATCTGTAAAGAATGAGGGAGAAATGTTCCAAATTTATCTGAAAACATAATTTCAAACAGCATTTGTGAAATACCTTCAAGACAAGATAGGGGTGGGAGGCTGGCATAATAGTCAAGGTGCTTACCTTACAGACACAAGGTGCAAGGTTTAATTCTCACAGGGGTAATTGGCTGGACTTCAAAAGGCCCACAAAAGCAGTTAGCCTAGTACTAATCTTTCAACCTATAACAGACTTGATTACTTTATCTTGCAATGAATTGAGCAGTAACACATGCTGTAGACTGAGAATTTGAGGAAGAAGGCCTATTTTATAATGATCCTTTTATGATGACAGAAGTCAGGTTATCTGAACTATCTCAAGCCACAAACATAGCTTACTAATGCTGTGGTGAAGAGAATTGCAGCCTTATAACTCCTATTAAATAAATTAGCAGAGCACACAGACTGGGAGGTGCTGAGTGAGGTAAAAGACAAAGGGTGTACTGATAGCTGCAGTGGTTACTACTGGATGGGGTTTTTATGTAGGGCATATACAGTAAAGTATAGACTGTAGGCAGTATATGTTAATGTCAGATTTGGAAACTGCCTGGTTGTAGCAGTATATTTCACAGTGGGCATTTGCCTGACTGTAACAGTATATTTGACAGTGGGCACTGCCTAATTGTAGCAGTATATGGAAACAGATGGAATGAAGTTGGACTAAACAGTAATTGATGAACGGGCATTCTGATATCAGAAAACAGAAGATATGTGTTTTGGTTCACTGGAAAAAAATTGTTTTGAAGGCAGGGCAAAAGACAAGGATGAACCTTTCTCTTTTTCACAGTGATACTGAAAAGAAAAACAAACAAAAAAGCAAACAAAAAAACTGTCTAATTTTCCTTGTTCCAAGTATTAACACTGACATCCCTGTTTCATTCTTATCAACTGTACAGATTTTCGCAGAATGTCCAGATTTTTGCCTCATATTTTTGGTCTGTTTCTCATAATATTCCAGTTTTCTGGCAAATAATCGAGGGATGAATTCAGAAAATAATGGCAGACACTTGAGTTTCAGACTTCACACCCTTCAGAAAATTCATGTTAATGCAACGCATGTTATTCTATGAACTTTCTAAGTTTGTAAGAGCAATGTGACCCTATTTTTGGGCCTTGGTTCCCCCATTATTTATGCCTTTGTCCAGGTTTCTTGCTCTAAGAGGTTGAGATGTATGCGGTTGATGCAAGAAGTACAGATTTCTTTTTAACTTTTGCAAACAGCGGACATGAATGTTGCCTGTCTACATAATTTTGATGCTTATATATCAAGTAATTAAAAAGTAACACAGCAGATGGTGGTAGACTGAATCATATTTATTTTATGAAAAGACTGTAGCAGGCTCATCATGAATATAATTGGACTTGACAGATAGTTTATATAGCACAAGAAAGAAGACCTGCATTTTAATCAATTAATGTTATTCATTGTGCTGTCTAAAGTACAAGGTCTCAGCTCCATAGATGCAAAACTCTACCTAGATCAGCCCAGTTCTTGGTTATGCTTCCCTTTTTCTGTACTACATTCCAGCTGTACACCTACAAAGATGTAATGTAATATCTCCATGATCAATCTGACCAAGTACAAAAACTTGTTCTTGTATATAAACTGGCTGACTGTTTTATACTATGACTGTTAATAGCCTCATGTAGTTATTTCACAATATTTTAGATTCTTTCTACATGATAGCAAGTAGAAAAGAAAAAAAAAATCATTGACCCCATATTCTGGTAGCAGCTGAATTTGTATTCTTATTTTGCTAGGTTCAGAGGTGAGAGTGCAAAGGTTGTGATCAAGTATCTAGCAAGAAGTTTATCTGCCATTACTTGGTGTGGGACTCATCTCCCATTTCAAACATAATCTCAGTCAAGCAAGGCCTAGCTTTATGACTGGTTTACAGGAGACAGGGGAGTTACAGTAGATGTGCTCTACCTACATGTCACTAAGGCCTTTGACTTGGTCCTACACTGGTGGTTGCTAGGAAGGCTACAAGGCTTGGGGACAGGATCAAAACTGTGGAACTAGACTGTGAAATGGTCTCAGGGTACAGCACTGAGAAATGTGAAAAGAGTGACAGTGCCATGAATAGCAGGGGTCAAGGTCCTGGGTTCACAATTCTTTAGTGTGCACTTTTCAGTTATATCTAATTGAAAAGAGAACAGGATAAATCTATTTGAAGATAATATAATGAGAAGTGCATCATTGGAAGATGGGGAAATAATCTACAGAGGGGCTTGGAAAGGCTGACCATGTGTGCCAAAAGATGGCAGATGAGGTTAACTGTAGATAAATATAGGGTGCTGCTTAGGTGACTAAAAATGAAGCCAACAATGTAGGAAAATATTTGGTTCAGTAAAAGTAGAGTGAAAAGACATGGCAGCAGCACATAAAGCGCTGGGTGTATTCCCAAGGGATAGACTTCAATAATAAGGAGGCAATACTTTCAGTTTGCTGGCCCCTGTTGAGGGCACAACATAAGTACTGTGTGCAGTTCTAGAGGTAATACAAACAGAAGGATATCAGGCTGCTTGATGGAGGGAAAAAAAAACGGAAGTTTGTGTGGGGTGAAAGGAATCAGGAGGATCAGAGACTATAGGAGCTGGTGTTCTTCTCACTATTTACCTGAAGGTGAAACAAGACATAGGGGCAGAAGCTCATGTCAGGGAAACTTGAAAGTGTCACTTGAATGGAAAGGGTGTGGAAAAGAAGGGATAAAGTCAACAGAATATAGTAATCAAGTGCTCCCTGGCTCTGTAAAAGTATTTTGTCATAGAGAGAGTGGTAGTATTGAAATGGATTACCAGAATGGATAGCAAAAAAGGAGTCCACGGATACATTAAAGAGGGCATGGATAGGTAGAAAAATTTGTGAGAGGGAGAGATGGAGAGAAGGTAGAATGCCTGGAGCAGACAGACAGACTGCCTATTGTCATCAAGCAAATATAATGCAATTAAAACAATATGGAGTTAAAACCAGGAAGATGAAAGTACTTGGAAAATGAAAATAAAACCTGTGGGCCCAGGAATGCAGAATAAAAAATAAAACTTTAGACTCAGCCAAGATAAAATTAGTTATCAAAGTATATGTATTTGTTTGCTTGCTTGTTAACCTATCAAAGGTTATTTGTTTATTTTCTTGTTTGTTAACTAAGGTAGCTCACCTAGTCAAACATAATGCTTACTTTCACAATTTCTGTGCTAAGTGTGAAGACCACCAGAGTATAAACTATAGGAGTCCATTCAGTGATGTAAAGTTAGCTTGGTAAAATATTATACTAATGTCTTAGAGTTTGCTGTGCTCAATAAATCAGGAAGTTGTTATATGCAGTTCCTTATCCAAAGTGAAAAGGAATCATAAAAGATCATAAGATGAGCAGAATCCAAGAATGCTCAGGTTTCCAGGTGCATGTTCGACTACCGAAAAGAAATATCCGTGAACGGCTAAATATCAAATGTAGAAAATCGAAACACATTACTGAACTTCAAAAAATCATTTATAGAATGGCCATAGTTAGTCAACAACCAGGAAGTAATTTAATGCATAAGGTAAGTGAAGGAAACCTTTTAAATTTGCCATTTTTCCCACTGTAGTGTGATCTTGGTGTTGGTATATAGTTGGGGGTGTGCCCCCCCCCCCCCACCTTGGGTGGCTGTGTTTGCAATGTTGGCCAACTATGGTCATTTGATGAATGATTTTTTTAAGTTATACACATTCAGTAATGTTATGTTATGATGTTTTATGTTTAATATTTAGTTGTTCATAGATATTTCTTTTCAGTAACTGAGCATAGATCCCAAGTTTCCAGGATTGCCCTGATCACCACTATCCAGAAGGAAAAACTTTTCCAGTAAATACTAATCTAATAGTTTGAGACAGATATTTATCCTTGTTGAATAGCAGCACAGAAAAAAAAAATAAGTAAAATAAAAAATGTGGATGGGGACATGACTGTGTGTGTTTTCCCCGTTGTTGTGGAAAACAGCATTTTTTTCTGTACTGGTGTTAATCTGTCATAAAACAGTTTCATCTATTCCTTGTAGTGAAACATCACTCAGAGTACATAGTTTAGATTACTTTCTCCTACCTGTGCTCTGCACCATCCAGAAATGATCTAAGAGGAGCCTGGTAAGCACTTATGGATCAGTTGTGGTGTTATAGCTGTGGAAATGACAGCCAGATGAGCTGTGTAATTTCTTGTAAGTCCTAGCAGTTGACTGGGGCTCATTCTCGTTAGGTCACAGATGATGGTGGTTAACAGTTAGAACTACTCCAGCTGTGTATAAATAAGGCTTGAAAGCTTGCTGTCCATTGAAGTATTGCCCAAGGATATAGCTCCTGTGCCTTCATTAACTAACAGAACCTTTTAAGGAAGAGAGGTGTTTAAAATTCCAAGAAGTATCCCTCTTGTATTGAATTTTCTTTAGATATCTTCCAGTGACCATAGAGTGAGCCTGACCCCCATTAATAAAGTCAGAGTTTGACTCTTCTAAGTAAGATAAATACACTGGGTCTATATCACTTCATCGAAACATCACTTTTACGAACAGCATTTCATCGAAAATGCCATTCATTGAATCCCCCTCATGTGGGGGGCTGTGCCCCCCCCTCCACACTTCCCACTAATTATATATACCAACTCAGCGATCGCACTACAGTGGGGAAAGGGCAAATTTCCTGATCCTCGCTGTACCACAATCTCAGTATGAACAGTTTGATGAACGGCATGTTTGATGTAATTGCACTAAAAACGCCATTCAATGAACTGATTTTTCACTGAACTGATAGGGACCCAAATCCACCTGCCATTACAGATCTCTTCAGATGAAGAATCCAAAATAGATGGTGATGCAGAAGATCCCCTCCTACCTGATGTAAAGAAATGACTGTATAAAGTCAGGACTTTATCACAAATATGAGTGGCAGAGATCTATCTTAACATTTCCTCATTTACATTATATACGTCTGTCACCAGACTGGTATGAATCTGATTATACTTCACTTTCAATGCACCAACCTTAGAAAAAAATAAGCACAATATCCATAAAATATGTGAACATTTAAGAGACAAAGTTGGACAGAGTAGATAGTCCTTTAGGTGAACAATTTTTAATTAATCACGATAAAGATTATAAACGGTTATTGAAGGAGTTTTATTACAAGTCAAGGTCAATGCCTTTTGTTCTCATTTACTTACTTATTTGCTGTTGCAGAAGGAAAGTATGTGTATTTTCAAATATAATACTTTGAGACCATATGGTCTAAATAAAGACATTAATTGAAAATATTTAGTTTAATTTAATTTAATTACTTAATTGAAATATAATGCTTTGAGACCATATGGTCTAAATAAAGGCATTAATTGAAAATATTTAATTTAATTTAATTACTTAATTGTTCTTTTTGAGTGTCTGCATTATTTACACACTTGTTTTTTAATGACTCTTCACTTCCTTGGAGGCTGTACATAGCCAAGGTGCTAGAAGTGATGCATTTTAACATATTTTAATACATACGTTTGACTCCCTTGTTATTGCTGACAGTATCAATCACACCAAAGGGTAAAAACATATTTTTATTCTCCCCAATATATATTTCATAATCCAACAAATATTACTGAATCCGAGGAATACATATGAATACATTTACAACAATGACTTCTTATAAAATCATGTTACAATTCATTAAAATTCATTGGTTAAATCATTTTATTTCATTCTCCTTTTACTGCTTAAAGGTAGCAAAGAAAAATGACCATTCAGACCAGAGCAGGCATGTGTCATGAAATTTTTTGTCATTTTGCCTCTTGAGAAACTAACTTCTGGGCATCAGCACTAATACTTTCTTTTAAAACTGTGATAACCAAAATTTTAAAATTATACCCAGCATCAGACTGCAAAATGTGGTTATCCAAAGCATTAGTATTGCTTACAGTATCATCAATGTGTTTCACATTCTTGCTCCCAAGGCTCTTCCTACCTTTCCAGCACAAAGGGTCCACATCAACACAATGCCAGACAAACACAATAATAGTGGTACAGGGGCAAAAGTTGACAAAAGGAACAACCCACAGAAGGATATTAATAGTGGTATAGGTGTAGAAGTTGACAAAATGAAACAGCCCCACAGAAGAAAGATGCCTGAATGTTTTAGTTTTATTGGATATGCATTTAGAGCTTTTGCATGTACCACACTTGTACAAGGTCTCACATAATGTAGAGGCAATTTTAGAATGTAAGAGCTGTTTTACATGATCTACTCTTCTAAGAGTCACTTGTTTATTACTCATCATTTTATTAGCCATAATGTCCTCAATCAAAATATTCCAATATTTCAGTAACATTT
Source organism: Protopterus annectens (assembly GCF_019279795.1). NCBI lineage: Eukaryota > Metazoa > Chordata > Ceratodontiformes > Protopteridae > Protopterus > Protopterus annectens. Next base: position 10,308,182 of record NC_056739.1, read on the forward strand.
CCTTTACCCTAACAAACTGCATATAATAGCTCAAAGTAATAGACATGCCATTGCACTTTGGCACTTTCACAACAATGAAACTCACTTTATTTCCATTTATGCTTTGTTGACCAGGTTTTTCTCACTTGGTCAGTGGTTTCTTAAGTGAAGACCAAAGGTGGTATTCATACTAACTAGGCAATTTCCCCTAGTCTTTTTGAGTGGGGGCTATATAGAGTGCACTTATTTTCCATTCCTATTGCAGAGGCAGCCGGGAGGAGTAAAACTATGGAGGAGCAATGAATGAGTGACAGTAGAGTTTTGGCAAATGACGAATTGCAGATGTTGCCAGAAACAAACAAAAAAAGAGCTTGCAGATGCTAATATGCTACAAGAGGAGGTGAGCAGTGAAAATGTAATACTATAAAGAGCCAGGGAGGGAGACAGTGTGCACTAAGAAATCCATAATATGGAAGTACAATCTGGAGAGCTGACTAATGGCAAACATTTGAATTGAATGCAACAGGAAGAGCTATGAGAAGACTTGACCCTGTCATAGGGTGAAGTGTCAGAGTTACTGGAGAAGATCTGGATGATAGAAAGTCTAATCTAGACTTGGGTATTTGCAATACAAGTAAGGATTAAAGAATGGGAGTCAGCTAATACATATGAGACAGAAGTAGGATTAAATCCGATGGGATGCTGTTATGCAGAAAAGGAATTGGAAACCAATTCTAAGAGAATGAATAGTGAAAAAAACAGTACTCAATATGGATTACATTTGGGATAATTTGAGTGAGCTATTAGAGTTTTCAGCAGAATATGTTAGACATTCATATATTTTGATAAAAGCCATTTTGTGATATGATGCACAAGAGTGATTTCTTAGTGTAAAAATTATTTTACAGTGTGAGAAATAAAGCTAATATTTCCCCTTAGAATGAGTGCATTTTTCTGACCAAATAACAAGAGTAAATAGAAAAATGTATTTACAGATTAGAACTGATGCATGCAAATTTTTAAATAGTTTTCACAAAATGTATGAGTCTCTTCAAATGTAAAAAAAAAAACAGTTGAAATGTTAGACATGTACAGAATGGGGATTGGGAAGTAGTTTCATTTTAAACATGAGAAAGGAAATGATACATTTCTCACCTCACTAGTGTTATTTATATAATAGGGGCTAGAGGAACATTGAGGTATATGGGTTAGCCAAAGTCTAATTACCTTTGTAGAGAGACAACACATTTAATTAACAATTTTAAGAAGGTGAGGTGTATTCAATGAGGAGAAAAGGGCATTCAGTTAGTAAGTGTAAAACAGAAAGGAGAAGCGATAAAATTACTTGTCATTTTCCATTTGATTATAAGGAAGGGCAAGAGGGTATAGAAAGGGAAATGTAACATTAAAAGATGATTTTGGCACTAAAGAAGAACCTATACCTAGTGTAGGACATAAAGAGAAAAAAAAGAAGAGGGGACTGAGGTTAATGATGAGTTATAGTTATACAGTACGGATTAAGAACAAGGATAACTCCACTGAAAATGGACATTTCGCAGTTGGACCTTCCAAGTAAATCAAGATAATAAATAAATACATACATACATACATACATACATAAATTAAATAGATAAATACATATGATATAGAGTACAGGAGCTTGAAAAGAAACACAAACATTTCTGTTAACAGAAAAGTTATGAAGAGAAGAGCAATCCACAGGAAACAGAAGACAAGAAAAAAAGGCTGTGTATGAAGAATTCTGTAGGAGAAAGCATTAAAGTAAGAAACAGAAAAAATGTCTTTCACCAAAGCTTAAAAAAAAGGGAAAAGATAAATGTAAGAGCAGTCTCACTGAATGTGATAGTTTTGTATATTATGTTAGTAGACTTTGTCTTTTGCACCATTATGGAACGTTAAATGTGGATATAACTGTATTACAGGTTACAAGATTTGTTAGCGAGAATAATACAATCCATACAGAAAAAATGTAGGGAAGTAAATGTTTATAGAATGTAGGTCAAGACCACTTTTCAGGGATTGCTTTTCTTTTTAAAGTGAAAGATTTAAATTTCTGTATATTAAGTGCAGGAACAATGGCAGTAGTGAATATAACATTGAAAATTAAATCTTTAGATTGATAGAAGTGCATTCATACATAGACATGAAGGCAAGGAAACAAGAACTGAAGAACTGAAACCGTTTATGGTGTTCAATTACAAAATTATTGTTATGACAGATTTCAGTTTTGACTTAAGAGAGAAGAAAATAAAAAAAAACTGACAAGATGTTAAAAAGGTAAAGAATTAATAAGATGATAGAGTAGTTCTTGTCAAATAAAGACAATTTATATATAAAGGCAGAAATCCAAAAACAGAAATTAATTATTTTGATATATGAGGAAACAGAGGATATAGTAGATTAAATTATAAGAACATTGAAACTAAAATGGACAAGACAAGAAAATTGTAAGCAGAGAAGAATGACTGTTTACAATGCCAAAATTAGTAAGAATGTAAGAATAACTGCGCATGTCGAACACCACTTCAACTTTCTGAATGGAGATCGTGGTGCAGTCAGAAAAAACAGCTGCTGCATTTAAAAAAATAATCTCAACACAAAAATATAAGATTTTAATGCTTATGAATGGAGATCACGGTACAGTGGGGGTGGGGGCGGGGTCAGGAAATTAAGCTTTTCCCCCACTGTAGTGCAATCTCAGAGTTGGTATATATAATTTGCAGGGGGCCCTGCAAAAACATTGAAAAAGGTACATTTTTGTGTCAAATGATTTCTTTAAATGGAGCAGCTGTTTTTTTCTGACTGCAGCATGATCTCCATTTAGAAGGTTGGACTGGTGTGTGACATGTGCAGTTGGTGTTTTGTTCTGACTAATTTTGGCATTGTAAATGGTCGTTCTTCTCCACTTTTGATCTGCTCATCTCGGTTATTTGCATTTCATTTTTTGATTCGATCTACTAAAGTAGATCCATATAGAGGTATAACATTTTTTTCAGATCATGTTGCAATCTGCATGGCAATCTATGAGGGCAAAAGGGTAATTAAGGAAAGAGTATCAAGAAATGAACAGAAAAAAATATTGAGAAATGCCTGTGACAATGAAATACTTTTACAATTCTTGGACAAACTGGTGGATTATGCTTAAGTATAAAAAAGTGTACTTAAAGGTGGAATTAAACAACAGATAAAAAAGTGGGATTAAACAACAGAAAAAAAGTAAGGGGTGCATAAGGCTAAGACCATGGCAAAGAAATTAGAAAATAATAGTATGAGAAGTTCTGTGAAAGAAAAGGAATTATACAAAACGACGAAAGAGAAAGTAGAAAGGTTTATTTGAAGTGAGTTATCCTTTAGACTTACTAAACTTATGTAGAAGAAAGGGGCTAAAAATTATATTCCAAAGTGGATGCCCATAACTTTGAACAATGCAGATTTCAGGTAAAGGGTGAACACTTTTTACAGAGGTTTTGGTAGCAGATGTGTATGCAATAAAAGGTAAGCAAAGTCTAGTTAAAGAAATAGTAGAGGATATATTAAAAGGTGAGATGACATTGAGATGATGGTGGGACATGTTAATAAAGCATTTGGTAATGATGAACACAGAAGTTTGTGGAACATTCTTAGATAATATGGAATTAAAGGGAAGATTCTGACTTAATTAAATCTGCATATGAAAATAGGTGTGTGGCAATTTTAGTAATGCATGGCCCAGCAAGGACCTTGCTGGTGAAAAATGTCAGATAAGGATGGCCCATGAGCACTATTCTATCCTCTATAGCTATGAATGCAATTGTAGGTTAAATGCTACCTTGTAAGAAAGGACATATTGGATACACGAAAGAGTTAAGGTACCTCGGTTGCCTTATGCAGATCATGTAATAACTGTCACGAAGAGCAAGTTATAGATGACAGAAATGTTGACAGTATTGAACAGAATGCTGAAGGAGGTAGATTTACAACAATATAACTAATCTAAAGGATTTATTATTAAAATAAATAGAATCTATCAAAAATTACATTTCTTGTTTGCAGTTAGATTCAGCAAAAGAAAAGCTGTAGAGGGAAAGTGAAAAAAAGTAAACAAAGAGATAAAGGGAATTAGTACTGTTAACATTTATTTTAGAAAGAACGGTTAACTAATACATTCTGCTTTATTTAAGTAAAAAAGTTATCTAGAGAGGGTTGATATTCCAAAAGAAGGAAGTACTGTAGATTCTATTCATCATAACATGGGGCTCAAGAGAGAAACAGTAAAAAGGAGGTTTTGTGCACTAGTGAAAACACAGGTGGTTAAGGCTTGATTAACTCAGTGGTATATACAGCTTCTTTACATTTGTATTGGATTGTGCATGTAGAATAATAATAATACAAATGTTAAAATAGCAAGAGTTCTTTAAAACAAAACATAAGGAATTTTGCAGATATGTAGAAAAACTAAAAAGACAAGCATTACAAATGAAGACATAGGAAAATATCAGAGTAAGATGTTTATGTAAAAGACAAATTTGTTAGATTAGGAAAAAGAAAAAAGGTACATAAATATAATGAAATATCTATTATGTTAATCCATATTAAAATTTGACTGATGACGTTATTAAGGTAATAGGAGGAGAGTCAAATGTGAGAAGTTAATTATGTGCAAAGATTTTTGGGGGGAGCTTTATAAATAATAAATTACCTGTAAAAGGCAATATACTCTACAAAAAGATTGGAGAAGATTAAGTCTTTTATTGTAAGCAAGAAGTAACCACAGAGCATGTTTGTTTTATGATATGAAATAATTAAAATGGTGTGGGAATCAGCCATTAAAGAAAAATAGTTTGAATGATATTAAGTATGTTGATATGAGAGAGCTGTTATGTGGGTTTTATGGTCAAAGAAAGAATAAGAATGTGGAAAACATTAATGACACATTGAGCTATGCAATTTGGGAAATCTGGAATGCAAGAACTGATGAAATATTATTTAATAAAAAATGTACATTGTCAGAATTAAAATAGCTGTTGAGGAAAGACTGAGAAGGAAAATAAATGTTATATCTTAAAAGGTATAGCTTTAACACAAAAGAAAAATATAATTTGCATATGTTGAAATGTTGGCATTAAGAATAGTAATTGTGGAATATAATGATATAAATATGTAATATGTGTATCTATAAATACATACATAAAGTCTCCATACTCTTTCTGATGAGTGCCATGCAATATTTTATATTCATAAAAGTGTGTATCCAAGGAGATTAGGCCACAAACAATACCCAACACCAGCCATAATACAAAAAATAGTATATCCATTCAACACTAGTGTTTATCCTCTGATTTCTTGTGTGACCATAGTATCTACAGTATCTTAGTTATAATTTCCATTATTAATTCATACTACTATTGTATCAAGCTTATTTTTATATCAGGCTTCTGTTCCTACTGGTATACAGAATATAAAATCCTAGTTATGTAATATAACACAAAGTTTTGTAATGTACCAATGTCTACTTGATATATTTTGTTTGTCCTATTTGGTTATTGTATTGTGGAACTTTTCTCCCCGGGCCTCCACTGAAAATGGACATATATCCAGCTGGACTAGCCCGGTCAACAAATGTAAAATAAAATAAATAAATAATAAAATTATTCCCGAAAGATAATGTGCTGAATCAAAATATACAATATTTTGCATTCATTTGAGTTACCATCAACTCAGGCAGATGGGATCTTGGTTTAGCATCTTTTCAAAAAGATGGCACACTCAGGAGTGCAGCACTCCTTTTATGTTGCTGTGGTGTCAATACTGGGAAATGAATCTAAGCACTGGGGGTGGTAATGGAACCCACAGCCTTCTGATCTTCAAGCACTAAAAGTGAAAATACTACCCGGTGAGCCATTAACACTGGGAGTGGTAACAGAATCTAGATCCTTCTGATCTTCAAGCAATAAAGGTGAGTATACTACCTGTTCAGCCACTAAAACTGAAGGGGTGCAACAGAACCTAGATCCTTCTGATCTTCAAGCACTAAAGGTGAGTATAATACCCGTTGAACCACTAACACTGGGAGTGCTAACAGAACCTAGAGCCTTCTGATCTTCAAGCACTAAAGGTGAGTATAATATCCGTTGAGCCACTAACAATGAGAGTGGTAACAGAACCTAGAGCCTTCTGATCTTCAAGCATTAAAGGTGAGTATAATACCCATTGATTCACTAACACTGAGTTTTAGATACCAAAAGACTCCATCTGGGGAAGGAGTGGGATTGCAGCCTTGGAATCTAGGGCTTTAGAGCACAAACCTACCAAGGACTCTGCTCACTTTAGCGGAATTCATAATTATGCAGAACCATATACTTGCACCGGTATAAAGCAGTGAGCATTACACAATGATTTCTAGCCAATTGAAGAGGGTATATGAACCAACTGATAAAATCTCCAAAGCCTTACCAGATGAGTCATGATGCCTGCCTCTCATCTCCCTCTTACAGTGTCATAGGAAATGCAGACAGAAAAGGAGAATTGAATGGGTCAAGTGAATGTATAGGGGTGGGGGCTAAACATTATTAAAATTTTAGCACAATTTTTTCAGCATTGAAATTATTATTACTTTTTTATTCAGATAAAAAAAAAAAAAACTCTTTCCATTAAATACTTTAGGGAAAATAGTATCCTAGTATCTATGAGCACATATATGTGTATGACCTTCCATGGGATGAGCATTCGTCAGGCACTGGGATGAATAATGTCTGACAATATATAGGGAGTACAGTCTCATCAGTACAAAACACATGGGCTCATAGAATACTTATCTTGAAAGAAATTTGCTTATGACTCTAAGAGACCTAAGAATAAATACATGAATTACTTGTTTTATTATTTTTATTAAAGTTCACAGAAACATGTATGCCTGTCTCACAAATACCCACACACAAAAACATGTATCCTTTGCTTACTAAAACAGTAAGTAAAACTGTAAAAAAATCTAATGAATAAGGTATCCTTACTTTTGCAGGGGAAAAGCCTCTCTGAATCTCCTATATAGGGATTCTGTTACCATATCCCAAACAGTATTATTAATAGCACCGCCACTCCAGTGTCACACATGTAAGGGGACAGGGACTGCCTTTGTATCACTGTGTACATGTAGACTCTTGCCCCCTCCACACACACACCTTTGCAACTTAGGAGCTGTAAGAAAAAGATATTCAGAAATAAAAGGGATATGTGGCTTCTCCATTGCAAACAAATATCTGCTGCTTCTATATGAACTGTTCAGTCTCTCTAATAACCATGACAGGCAGTTTACATGATAAGTTGCTGTATCAAGAGGATATTAATTCATGTTCTGTGAGTGGTCAGTCTCATTCAGCTGTGATTCTGTCCCATGTAATGAACCCAATGAATCAGTATTTTCTTTCCATTATAGGTTCCTATATGTCCACTCCATTGGATTAACTATAAAATGCCCATTGAGAAAATGCTCTGCCAGCCAATGCGGTATAGCAGCAAAACTACAGAAATGTTTAAATTGCATCTGACCTTACCAATTGATTCAGTGATGAAGACTAACCTTACCAAGTGATTCAGTGATGAAGACTAGCCTTTGAAATGAGTCTGATCTGTAGAAATAGTTTTAGACAAAGAGGGAAAGGAATCTCAGTAAAAATGGTAATTTAAAAGGTTTAGTCTTCTTGAAACTTGATGATATTGGTACAACTACTAAAACCTGGTTTAAAACCCCAAAATGCAAATCATAAATTCCTGGGTATAACTTCTTTCATTGTTGCAGATCTGATGGGATAGATGATGTTATCTTTATTATTGTTAAAGAACACTTAAAAGCCAGTAGCCTACTCAAGACAAGAAATTGCTGATACAATAGGTAACAGCAGAAATATTGATTATGATATTGAGGAAATCTAAAATGCAGCATTCATGTCCTAAAACAGCATGAGAATTTGCTGTCTATATTTTAGGATGCAGAAATCTGCAGAAGTACAACAATTATTGAGGATTTTAGCTATCCAAGCACTGACCAAGTAAACTGATCCACATCAAATAAATATATCCAAAGTTAATTGATTATGATAATCAAAATAGTTTGGATCAAGCAGTACAAAATTCAAGTAGGGATGAAATTATCCAGCATCATAATGAATCCTAGGATCTGACTGTCCCTCATCCTTTTACACCCTTTGCAGTTAACACAGATCACAATGTCATTATCTATAATTTAACAGTAAAATCAGACCAGTCATAAATAAATTCTGATTTGTAAACACCACCGATAGAAACTATGATGCTGCAAATCAAGCAAAAAAAATGGGAAACTATCTTGAATGACCCAAATAAATCTATTCAGGATTCTATTGATCATTCTTATAGTATTATTAACTTCTGCATTTAAGAATGTTTACTGGTAAGACAAAAGCAGAAGTAAATCCAACAAACATCTTAAAATCTCAGCACTAGTAAGATATGATCACAAGGGCGGTGCCTCCACCGACCCTGGAAATTACCGTCCCATTAGCTTGACAAGCCTTATCTGCAAAGCCATGGAGAGGATCATAATGGAACTCATAAATAAAGATATAGGGAACTTGCAGACTTTGGATCCAACCCAGTTTGGCTTTGTCAAAGGCAGATCATGCCTTTTAAACTTGGTCGACTTTTTCGAGACAGTCACCAAGGCCATTGATGAGGGAAAGGCAGTCCATACAGCCTACCTTGACCTGGCAAAGGCCTTCGACACAATACCCCACTCAGGTATCATCAAAAAACTCATCAGCTTGAATGTAAACCCATACATCACAAGATGGGTTGCAAACTGGCTAAGTGACAGAACCCACAGGGTCAGAGTTGCTGGAGCCATGTCAGACTCAAAGCCTGTCACAAGTGGTGTTCCACAGGGCTCAGTCCTGGGTCCACTCTTGTTCGGCATCTACTTTTCTGAAGTACAAGCAAACACAGGAGGGTTATGGCTGACAAAGTTTGCAGATGACTGCAAACTGGGCCATAGTCGAAAACACATCTGACACAGATATCCTTCAGAAGGGTCTCACAGAAACGGATAACTGGTGCCAGAGCCATGGCCTAAAGTTAAATGCCAAGAAATGCATAGTCATACCCTTTCGGAAAAACAAGGTTACCCCTAGCTACCATATAGGTGGCAATCCACTGAGCACAGAAGAAGTCATCAGGGATCTGGGGACCCAGGTTGACAGTAGCCTTTCGTTTGACACTCATGTTGCTAAAGTAGTTAGGAAAACCTTCTACATTGCCCACCTGATCATGAAGGGATTCACATCTAGATCAAGGGAGGTCATCGCCCCTGTACTCATCACTCATTAGACCTATGATTGAGTACAATGCCCCATTCGGAATGTATCTGACCAGACACCTGCAGCAGCTGGAAAGGCCCCAAAAGTTCCTCACCAAAAGGATAAAGGGTCTCAAAAATATGTCTTATGCTGCCTGACTGAAAGAACTCCAGCTCTATTCAGTCTCATACCGCTTGCTCAGAGGTGACCTGTGCCTGACATATAAGGCCATGTCAAACCCTGATTTGATGAATATGCTTCACCTCAAAAATCTAGATCCCTCAGAACCACAAGGGCGGAGACTTAAACCTTGACACGGTTATTAATAGAACATGCTGGAGGGACAGATTCATCACCCAGAGACTCCCTATGCTATGGAACAAAATCCCGGTACATGTGAGGCAGAGCACCTCGCTGGCCTTGTTCAAGAGGAATCTTGACCAATGGATGGGGGATCGCAGATATACCCCAGGGATTACTTCAGTGTCACTGCTTGACAGAGGCACAGCAAAATAATAGGCATAGTTTTATTCAAACTAAAGGGGTGGCGAAAGCCAAATAACTATGGGCTAGGCTTATAAATGCCCTTGGGCAGATAGCCTATTATGAACCTATGAACCTATGAAACATAAAATGAGTACTATTTAGCTTTTTTCAATTTACGCCAGTCATAAAAATGAGTCTAGATTGAATAAAAGACTTTTCTTATCAAATCTTCCAGATCTATGACTATAACATTCATCTCAAATGCTAGATCAATAATAATTTATTCTTAATTATATCCAAAGTAACATGAAAAAATTGTGAATGTATTTTCTTTATTTGTTTATTTGAAAACTGTGATTGTATAAAAATTGTGAATGTTATTTTTTTCTTTCTTTCTTTGATAACTGTGCGTGTGTATGAACTTGTCCAGGGCTCCTTTTCTGCCTCAACCTGGTACATTTATCAAGACACAAAGTGAACTAGAATACAGATATTTAAAAGAGAACAGCACTAATTATCAAATTTTACAAAGTAAAAAGCTGTCTTGCAGAAATGAGCTGTACCAAATTTCAGAAAAAAAGTTGCTTTAAGTTATAGGAGTGATAATAGATTTTTGATACTATAGTATTTACAAAAAAGAAAACAATAATTATACTTGTGGAATGCTTTTATTTTAAGGGACTAGGAGGCAGATTTCTCTGTTACTAGTAAGTTGATAATAATACTTTTTTCAGGTATAATAATGTGAGCGGGATCACGGATGTTACCCTTTGTCATCAGAGCAGTGACAATACCTCTCAACTGTCCAGAATTTTCCCTCGTATTTTTGGTCTGTTCCTCATAAAATTTGTGTTTTTCGGGCAAATCATTGAAGATTGAAGTCACTAAATAATACTAAATAATGACAGACAGTTTGAGTTTCAGACTTCATATCCTTCAGAAAATATATAATGATGCCAAAACTGTCAGTCTATCAACTTTCTAATTTCATAGGAGCAATATTTAAAAATCAGTCCCTATTTTTGGGTCTTTGTCCCCCCATTTTATGACTTTGTCCAGATTTTTTGTACTTTGAGGTTGAGAGGTGTGGCACAGACAGATGTAGCTGCCTTTGAAGTATGCTAATATTTTTTACTAAATTGTAGTTTCATTCCAAAATTCTATGACGCTGCGATTATAACCTGCATGAGCTTTTATACTGCACTTTTTTCTTCAGCAGGTATAATGAACCTCTATAGACTACGTGAAGAGAGACATTACAAATCTCTCTGATTATATTTTTCAGGGTGGAATGAGCCTAGCATTGAGCAGTATTTTACCTTCACCAAGGATGATGCCAAAGTATGAATAAAAGATTATTGATTAATAATTGGCTGAGATTCTATTGTCATTTTAAGCTGATTCCATATTTTTCAGCATGGGAAGACATGGTTAATAGATAATGCTGCTTTGCCAAGGATGGACAGCACCTACTCCCTCTAGACTTCTGAACACTGGCTAAAATGTTATCCTCCTCAATAGAGCTGTTTTCTAGGCAATGAAAACTGACAAACCTACCAATATGGGAAAATCAGCTCAACTGAACTTCAAGGTGTTACTGCTCAATGACAGGAGCCTAAAAAAACTGCACTCCCTTCAAACTCTTGTCACCCTGGAAAATACAAACATCTGTGCAGTTACCAAGACATGGTTTAAAGCCACACAGAGTACCTAGGCAGTGCAAGGTTTCAGTGCCTTCTACACTTTTAGACCAGTAAATGCACAGACAGGGACTAAAGGTGGAGGTGTCTCGATATACATCAATAACAAGCATAACGCTAGGTTAGTTAAACAGGATAATGCACTCTATGTGTAGGTCACTATAGATACACTCCTGTACCAGTCCTAACAAGGTATAGGTCACCTTCCATGTTCCAGAAAACTCAGGGCATACTTAGACCTAATGGAGTCACTCACCATACCTTCAAACACCTCACTCATGGGAGACTTTAATTTCCCTTCTATAGATTTGGAATTGTACATGGCCTAAAATCTACAGGCACAGAGTTTCCTGGACTTCAAAAATATAAACACCATTGAGCAGTTTAGTGCATCATCCTACAAGTGATTTTAAAATACTGGACGTGTTACTCACAAATACCTAGTCTAGCTAGACAGTTACCAAGTCTTCCTTCTCTTTATGTACCCTCAAAAGGACTATACTTAGTACCTCATTCCACCCCTCTCTCCAATGTATCTACTATGCATTTACATAATTTTATACAAACAAAATTTTTTATTGTTGACCTATTGAACTATATCAATGTAAAATTGTTACTTAGCTTCTTTTTAATGCAACTTTAACTTTATGCATGTAACCCAACATATGTGAATCTTTTTGCTATAATTGCTATTATATCAATATTGTTTAAAATTGTACTTGTTTAAAATGTACTACTGGAGCTTTTCTTCTCGGGTCTCCACTGAAAATGGGCCACAAACCCAGTTGGACAAACCCGGTTAACAAATGTCAATAAATAAATAAATAAATAAAAATATGGAAGAACTCTGCACCTCTCTCCCAATGACAGATCCTCCCTGGTGAGGTCCAATCATAAAGCTGTCTCTTTCAAAATCAAACTTAACTCAGTAACCTCAGTAACAGTTAGGAACTATTCTAAGGCAAACTTCTTTTTATTAAGTGATAGTATATCAAAATTAAATTCCCTTCCAAACGCAGAGAACATAGCAGCCTATGTAAAGCTATTCACAGAAACTCTGTACAACCCTGTCAATGGCTGAATAGAGGCTGCTGTACCTACTAGAAGAAAACCCAAAATTAACTCTAAAAACAAACTACTCTGGTGGCATCCCAAATTAAACAGGCTGTACAACAAAAGGGAAACAAATCATTGCTAAAATCAGGAAGTATAATTCCCATAAAGATAAGAAGTCTTTCATCAAATTACCCAGGCAAGTAAGAGGGCTAATTAAGTACAATAAATCCAATTTTGAGGTCAGGACAGCCTTGCAGGCAAGGGACAACCATGAGGCCTTTTTTTGGCTATGTCAGAAATGTCAAAGGCAGCACACAGTAATGTGCTGAACACATTAATTGTGCAACATTCACTAAGCCAGGATATATAGTGAATGTGCTAGCTGACAAATTCAGTTCCAACTTTACTCCCCATTCAGCCCCAGCCACCACCCAAGAAATACCTTCAAACATAGCCCCTCCAACTATAAACTGAGAACATGTCGTGGCTGCGCTCACTAAGAACACAGCCTCAATGGGCTCTGACACTATCCCAGGATTCCTCCTGAATAGTCTAAAATATGACCCATCAGGGCCACTAGAGTTACTATAAGCCTGCATTCTCAAAACAAGCTTCATGCTAGAAGAATGGAGGACTACACTGGTCATCCCTCTTCATAAGGGAAGACCATCAACAGAGCCCAGAAAATACAGGCCCATTAGTCTGACTAGTCTTATATGAAAAGCCATGGAAAGAATTATCATGGAAATGATCAAAAAAGACATAGGAGACCTTCAGACACTTCAGACTCTAGATCCATCCCAATTTGGCTTTATCAAAGGAAAGTTGTGCCTAATGAACCTGGTGGACTTCTTTAAGAAGGTCACTGAGACAATGGATGAGGTAAAACAATGCATACTGTCTACCTTGACCTGGCCATGGCATTTGATACAATACCCCACTTGGGTACTGTTAACAAATACACAGAATTATGCATAAATCCCTATATAACTCACTGTACAGTCAAATGGCTTACAGACAGGACCCGGGAAGTTAGAATTGGTGAGACCACCTCCCCAAAGAGGCAGGTCTCCACTGAAGTCCCCAGGGCTCCATATTGGGCCTGCTCCTCTTTGGCATCTACTACTCAGAAGTCAAGACCAACATCAAAGGCCTCTGACCAACCAAGTTCACAGATGATTGAAAACTGGAAGTAGTCACAGAATCCCCCCAAGATATAAACATCTTACAAGAGGGTCTAACACAGACAAATGACTGGTGCTAATGCCACTGTGTAAAACTCATTTCCAAGAAATACATTATAGCATCTTTTGGAAAGTTGGCCACCCCAGAAAACTACATCATGATAAAACACCACTAAGAGTTGACCCTGTAGCTGGGAACACATGTAGACAGTAACCTGGTCTTTGACTAACATGTGTCCAAGGTGGTAAGGAAATCCTTCTATGTTGCCCAATGTACAAGAGTTGTAAGAGTAGGACATCTAGGTCCAGGGAAGTCATTGTATCACTTTACTCATCCATCATCAGGCACATCCTTTAATATAGTGCCCCCTTCAGTATGTACCAGTCCTGACATATACAGCAACTGGAACATCCACAAAGATTCCTTACAAAAAGAATACAGGCCATAAATACAATGCCGTATGTCGACTGCCTCAAAGCCGTATGTCTACACTCAATCTCCTACAGACTACTGAGAGGTGATTTATGCCTGGCATGCAAAGCATCCCTCTACCCTCTCTGATTAACCTTATGCACATCTGCAAGAGAAACAGTACCAGAACTGCTGGACCTAAGACCTTATATTTTGCTTGCAACATAAATAGGACATGTTAGAGAGACAGATATGTATCTCAGAAAATTCCAGTTCTCTTGAATAAGGTCCCCATCCATGTGAAACAAAGTCCCTCCCTAACTCTATTTAAGCGTAACTTGGACCATTGGATGGGAAATCAAAAATTCACCTGGTCTGCCACCAATGTGTCTGATGGGCAGGGGCAGTTAGTAAATCATGTCATAACCAGCAATCACCCCCTATATAAACATCTAAAACATAGAACCTGTGGGACACATTTGGGTTGCATGGCTAGGCTTATAACGGCCTTAGTGGTCACCTATAAGCCTATGAACTATGATATTTGTAGCACAAGGGAACCAGTGGTTGTCTGCATATAGATGGGTTGCATGGCTAGGCTTATAAAGGCCTTAGTGGTCATCTATAAGCCTATGAACTATGATCTTTGTAGCACAAGGGAACCAGTGGTTGTCTGCATATAGATTATAAGGTCCTTTTTTAATTTCTAGTTTATCAGCAGAACGTTTGAATGTCAGAGGTAATAGAATAATGGTGATGCAGAGTGGGGCTAGAAGGCAGCTGACTCTGTGCAGGATTGTGCAGTGGTGCTCAGAATGTGGGGCAACGGATATAAATCAATAAATGTTTGCACTGATTATGTATTTTGACATGAATTTGGTGCTGTTATGGGTAAACCCTATTCACATGTGAGGTTTAATATCTTTATGGAATATAACTTTTCTTTATTATGGACTGAGATGATTAGAGACAGGTAGCAGCCCCTATCATTAATTTTGCATGCTCTTTGAAAGACATACAGGGGTCCATCAAGAGTCCTAGATATTTTTGGTTGTGACCTCTATTTTTTTTTCAGTCTTATTTGAGATTATTATAGAGATTGTATGAGTGGGTTTCAGTTTTGTTTTGTTTTTTGTTTTTTTTTTCTGAGTAGGAGGTAAGAAGGTTTTGTTGAATTTATTGGCTTCTGCCTATTATGGGACTGGATTGCAGTTTTTCCTGTGTTACAGTGAGAGAGGCAGAAGGATTTCATTAGCCTAATGTGAAAGCTATGCCTGGCAGCTTGGAGGCAGTGTCATTAATAAACCATGAGAATCCATGAGAAACCATGGATAAGAAAGTTACGCCAAAGAAATGTTTTCTGAATGGACCATAAATGTTTTGTGTGTAAGGTAATTTTTTCTCCAGCATATGGTGTTTGTACTGATTGGCACTGAATACCAAACAAATGAGTTATTATGTATGAGGAGGGAGTGATCTACCATTTTGAAAAGCTCTTTTGAAGTAAAGGAATAGTCCTCCTGAGGTCCACCCCCACTCCTTAGAGATAACAGATGTTAGTTGTGAGAAGCAGATGATAGTGTGTGAATCTGTGCTGTGATCAATAAGCAATGATTACCTAGCCACAGAACTTTGCAAATTTACTTGCAGAAAAAAATGTGTACACATTTCACAATAATTAAAGACAAATATCAAATTGCTACAGATGCAAGAGCAGAGGACCCTTATATTACAGGTATGATAACTGCTGTGGCAAATAAAAAAAAAAATAAACTCAAGTTCATATGATCAGACAACTTAACTGCTAGTTTCCTACACAGAATCAGGGAAACCTTAACTAACCCATTAGTCATATTAATCAAAATGTTAGCATGCGGCCATGATTCTGACTTATTGTGAAAGGCTCTTGTAGTATCAGCTCAGAAGGGGAATAGGGATGTAGCATAATGAAGCCCACAGTTCTGAGGGGCACTTAGCCAGCACAGGAGTATGGTTCCACATCTGCAGCTGCTTTGAACTGGGACACCATGAACAGGGACACTACAGGCCATTTATCTATTTTTTAAGATAAGAAAAAACGCATTTCTTTAGTTAAAGCTAGATAAATAAATAAATAAATAAATAAATAAGCATGCAGCTCGCTGCATTCCTATCAAAGCAGCCACAGCTTAAATGTTCTATGAGAGGACGTTCGGTGCACCTGATCGTGCAATTCACTGGCTTTTTTTTCTCCTTCCCATCCTGTGATCTACATGATTCATGGGATAAAAAGGAACAACAATCCTGTGAATGGTAAACTTTCCAAGGGTAGTCCTGGTGCAAAGTTGTAGCAGTGATGGTAGCTGAGGTAATTTTTTTTAACCTGGCAGATAACCTGAAATGCGCAGTGGAAAACTTTGTATGATGAAGAGTTTGTTGTGGGGGCTGATAAGTAAGGCAACTGCAATTCCATTAGCATTCTGTGGTCATTATGGTCAACAGTGTTCTACATTCAGAAGCTAATGTTCACATTCTGAAACATAAGATTTGTAGTGCAAGGAATGCCATGATTACAATCCGATATCTGGAAAAGAATTGTAGTGCAAGGAATGCCACGATTACATTCGATATCAAGAAAAGATTTGTAGTGCAAGAAATGCCATCATTACAATCTGATATCGGGAAAAGATTTGCAGTGCAAGGAATGCCATGATTACATCCGATATCGGGAAAAGATCTGAAGTGCCAGAAGTGCCATGATTATAATCCGATATTGGGAAAAGATTTGTAGTACAAGGAATGCCATGATTACAATCTGATATTGGAAAAAGAATTGTAGTGCAAGGAATGCCATGATTACAATCTGATATTGGGAAAAGAATTGTAGTGCTAGGAATGCCATGATTACAATCTGATATTGGGAAAATAATTGTAGTGCAAGGAATGCAGCGATTACAATGTGATACTGGGAAAAGAATTGTAGTGCAAGGAATGCTATGATTACAATGTGATACTGGGAAGAGTTTATAGTGCATGGAATACCATGATTACAATCCAATACTGGGAAAAAAAAACTGTAGTGCAAGGAGTGCCATGATTACAGTCTATTTGGAAAAAAAACAGTCTTGTTAAGCGTCTTCCTGAAGTTAGAAAAGTACTGTTAAGAGCAGTTCTCACATTATGAATTAACAGCTGACACTTCCGGTCATGCCTCTCCACCTCGTAGAGCAAGAATTCTGGATGAAGTTTAAACTAGGGATGGGACAAAGGTCCCAAAATAGGGACATATTTTAAATATTGCTCTTATAAATATTGAAAGTTGCTAGAATAACAGGATTTGTGTTAGCATGCATATTCTGAAGGCTATGCACTCTGAAACCCAAATGTTTATTATTTGGTGACTTCACCCATCAATGATTTGCCAGAAAACCATAGATTTCATGAGGAACAGATCAAAAATATGTGGCATAAATCTGGATATTCTAAAAAAATCTGGACAGTTAAGAGGTATGCTGCCAGCGAAGAGCAGTGGCAGTCTGTGGAATAATTTAGAAAGCTATTTAAAACATATTAGCGTAATTAAAAAAATAGCTGGAAAGCTGTTAATTACTTTGCTCTGCCACACTTACCAACAAAAAGTATGGTAGAATGAAGTGACTTAACATGTTTTAGAGCCATTGACTTTGAAAGCTAGTAAAACACTTTGTGCTCCTACACTTCTTTTTTTCTGTAACTGCTACTACATGGAGTAAATAAAGCTCCATACACTACAAAGAAGCTTTGCTTTTAAGGTGAATTTCTTGACATCTATGGCTCAAATACATAAGTTAGTTATGATCAGACAGCTGATCATAATCTCCCATATGTATATAAAGTGAATTCAAGAGGCAGGAATGGCCTTTAGTATCATTGAGTTAGTTCTACCAACAGTTTGTGGTCATACTAGCAACAGTATTCTTAATTCAGAGAGTACTGTTAAGATTCAACTGCATACTGTAAAGATTTATGTATGTAGAGTTAAGTGCAATTACGAGACATAAATGGTATTTATTACCGTGTGCTGTGTTTTAAGCTAATTTCATTTGTTTCCTCAGTTTAGGACCTTGCTTACAATGTAAAACTAAAATCTATGCTTATGAAAGATGATCGGTTACTTTTGTTCTATAATTATTCCAGGCTTTAGACTCCACAAATATATTCATGATCAAGATAATCAAAAGGTCTCAGAGCACTGACATACAATGAAACAGCATCATTTCTGACACCTTGATGAAGGTTATAGAGTCGACATGCACAAGTAATTTGACTTTCTTAACATGTTTAGTGTCTAAAGGCACTGATGATCATTGAACACATCTGTGCATTTAATAATATAATTTAGTAAAGGAAGCACACATATCTGTCCATGTAATGCTATCATTTAGTAAAGGAAGCACACACATCTGTCCATGTAATGCTATCATTTAGTAAAGGAAGCACACACATCTGTCCATGTAATGCTATCATTTAGTAAAGGAAGCACACACATCTGTCCATTTAATGCAATCATTTAGTAAAGGAAGCACACACATCTGTCCATGTAATGCTATCATTTAGTAAAGGAAGCACACACATCTGTCCATGTAATGCTATCATTTAGTAAAGGAAGCACACGCATCTGTCCATGTAATGCTATTATTTAGTAAAGGAAGCACACACATCTGTCCATGTAATGCTATCATTTAGTAAAGGAAGCACACACATCTGTCCATGTAATGCTATCATTTAGTAAAGGAAGCACAGTATTTTCATATACTGCTGTACATCCTGGATCCTCTACATCCTCTAGACTGAATGTTTATACAATACCACACTTGCATTGGTGTATTTATGTCATATAAACAAACAGTTCCATTACAAAAAAATATTACTGCACTTTTTGAATGAAGTAATATACTTTTATTATTGTTGTCATGTTCAAAGTAAGTGACTAAATTGTTTTCATTGCTTTTCAGTATTTACAAATGCGGTACAACACATGCGTCCGCTTGGTTGCAACGACCATATATATCTTTCAAACAGTAAGTCTGTTTACTAAAAAAGTTAAGACTTTATGAGTAAAATCATAAAACTACCTTTCAGCTTTGTAAAAATATACACTGTCATAAAGTTGCATGGTATCCCAAACAACATGCAAGCTCTGGAATGGATTCTGCATGCATGTATTGGATGATTTCATCAATTATAATAATATTAATATCCTACAGAAATTATTTTGTTTTATTGGGAAGGTAAATTGAAATCATCACTATGTCGTATTTTTTTTTATAAACAGTGCAATAATGTGAAATGCTAAATTTCATTTAGAGTGTGGATATGAGTGGATCACCTTTATATCCAAGGGCAGTCTTTGTAGTTCTAATTGGTGTAGAACAGGTTTCAGGATCACTGATCATTTTGCATTTGCTCATGACATTACAAAATGTTTTTTTCTTAAAAACAAGGTGTAAAACCTGATCGACAAAAAAAGAAAACACCTTTACAACCATAAATTACTTTAGTTTGTTAATGAAGTATTTCTATTGTCCCATTATTAATCAGTACTGGAAGAAGCTGTTTAGTATAAGGTAATCATTTCTACTTAAACTGCCAAGGGGCACAGTAGTTAAAAGGTAATCATGCATGGCTCATTTGTTTTATAACAATACTTCAAGGAGGATCCTGGCAGCTCTGTGACTAAGGGAAATTTGAAAACAATGCAGGCAAAAACATTTTCATCCATATGCTGCAGTAAGGTCTCCATAGATATGGTAAATATGAAAGCAGCCATCCATAACATGCCATTCTTTATTGTGTAAAAAATATTTCCCCTCAAACAAAAACAAGATTTACAAGGCATTTTCTTATGCTGTAGTTACTGCAGCATTCAAGTTAATGTATTAAAGGCACAGAAATAAAGTGTGTCAGTGTATCAAAATAAAAGTACAGACAAGCCAATAAGATATATGGCAGCTGATAATAATTTAGTCCACTACCCCAAAATGTAGCTGCCATTGCAATGCATCCTTTTAGAAACAGTATAAAGTCCTGCTATGTTTAAAATTATGTATGCCATGCTGTTTTCCTATTACTAACACCACTGACTGCAGACTGCGCAGAGGGATAATATGACAAGCAGACCTAAATGGAGTGGAAAAAAAGAAAATACTTTACTAAAGCATGGACAATCTTTTCTACCTGCATGTACTGAAATCAGAGACTACTAACAGTTCTGACATCAGTTCAAACAATATCTAAATGAACAATGCAAGTGCACATGTCAGAAACAGAGCATGTCACCTACCTTTCACGGTTGCACTATTACAATAATCTCAAAAAACCCTGGGTACTTAATCACCTAACATCTCCAAATTATAAACTCATTCCCCAGCTGATCCATTCATTTCCTACTATATACCTAGTGAAGATCAAAGTGTGCATGTACCTTTAAGAAGTTTTCCATAGGCTTGCACATATGTATAAATACTGAGCATGTGCAAGCTAGTCGGCCATTTTGTAGAGAGCTGTTGAGATGTAAGCATGTATGTATGTATGTGTTAGTCTGTCAGTTAATGAGTTTGTTTATATTTTATGTTGCTGCTATACTTCCTGGTGTGTTTCTATGTAATAAAGCATATAAACAAACTCCCCCCATTCGTCTTGTATGATAACAGAGGACAAGCGACACCTAGTATCCACTTCGGCTGTTATTAGCTCTTATATCATAGCTCTTAGTATTCTACAAGTTCTACTCTCTTCATTGCAAAAAAATGTCCCTCGATACTTGTACATACTATGTCCAGTCGTTTGATTGGACAACATTTACCTCACCTATAACACCTGTACTATGCTTTGTTCATGCCTGATCCAACTTATTTTAAAATGTTATTGTAAATATGTGTGTGTGTATGTGTGAGTATATATATATATATATATATATATATATATATATATATACATATATGGTGTGTGTGTGTATGTGTGTGTGTATTTACATCTATGGTACAGTACTGTATAATTTAGTTACATGTTTAATATCACTTTACAGTTGTTACTATGTATGCAACCTGGGATGAGTCTGCAAATGGTCAGATTTGATTTTGATCAGTGCTCTACCACAGTAAACAAAATAAAATAAACAAAAAGACAGGGAAGGACATGACTCAAAGGCATGTTTAAGGCAGTAAGCAGGCAGTAATGATCACTGGAGTTCTTAATTTGATGGTGTTGTGGCCTCTCTTATTCAGTGTCGTCACTTATGATATGTGGTTACCCAGAGGAGATGATGGAGGCTGTCTGAAGGTTACAGCAAGACCTCAGCTGAGCAATGTTAATAAAGTCATACCTTACAAACTGAGGAAACAATCAGCAAATTGTCAGATTATGCTCAATACCTTTAACTGAAAATGTGTACACTATTACAGAAGGGAATGATACCAGACCACAAGGTGCTCTGAGAGATGACGATTAAAGGTTTACAATTATTCTCTGTCCAGCAATAACAAGATAAATTATGGATACATCAATGGTCTCAATGAAAATAAACCAAAACCAGTTCAGTGAAACTGCTTTTAGTTAACATTGAAGCAATTCCCCCTGCACCCACCCACGTGAGGGGACACCAGACGCACATCCCCCAGAATTATATATACCAACTCCAAGGTCACATGACAGTGGAGAAAAAGGCAATCTCTACATTCATCGAAAGCAGTTTCAGCAAACTGGCTTCAGCTTGTTTGCATTCACTGAAATCTCCTTCAATGGATTGACATGCTCCTTAAAGTATTTAGACACCCGGGATTTGTTTGGATACTACTCAAAGAACATCATTACTGTAAAAGTAATGCAGATTTTTCTTTTACAATGTATATGGACAAATGTTTGCCTTTCATTTAGCACTTCATAAATACTGCTTTTATTTTGGTGCCATGTTCCATCACAGCAGGCTTGTCATACCAGTAATAGTAAATGTAGTAATAGTAGTAGTAACACTAGTAGAAGTAGTAATAGCAGTACTAATAGTAGTAGCAATAGTAATATTAAATGTAATAGTAACTGTTGTACTAATAGTAGTAACAGTATTAATAATTGTACCAGAAATACTAGTAATAGCAATAATAACTGTAGTAGCAATAGTAACAGTAGTAGTAATAATAGTAACTGTTATAGTAATAGTAGTAGCAGTAGCACTACTAACACAATTAACAGGAAGAGAGGTAGTGGCAGTAGTGATAGCAGTAGTAATAGTATGATTTGCTGGTATCTGAATGTTATCTCCAAAAAATATTAAAGACAACTGACTTATGTATAATAATGAATATATTAAATATCACTGACGCAAAAAAATAATAAAACTGAAAACATAGTCCAAAAACAATGACCGCACATGTGGTTGAAAACAACAAAATGAAAATAATCACTTTTTCCACCCACTGTACCCATCACATAGGAAACTGTATCCCCCACATCCTCTGCTACTTAAATAAACCAACTTTGGGATTATACAACAATAGGGAAAAAGACAAGCTTCCTTACTCTGCTATTCAACAATCTATCCATAATACACTCACTACCAGCTTATCTCAGACATCCAAATATTTTGCATCACCACTGGTTATAGCAAGCATACAAAATAATACATTTTATTATTGGATGTAGGTGTTTGACACTGAATACCTTAAGAACTGTTTTCCAGAACAATTGAATAATTTTGCATTCTGTGAACACATCATCTGTAGATTCTTCAAGTTTGACATATAATATGCAATCTTTGTCCCTTTATTTTATATTTTATTTGTCCTTTTGTTAACTTCCACAAAAAATCTAATATTTCAATGAGTCCCTTAAATCTTTCTCTTCTGAACTTTATATACATTTGTATTGTATCATCTAACTTACTATAAGGTTTATCATAGTAATACACATGCATAATATATTCATACTATAGCATTCGATTCTTAATTGCACATGGTACGTCCATCTTCCATTAAATCACTTATGCACTTAGTCTCCAGTTATACATGGTGAGTCTTTCTTTTCTTTGAAGTCATTATTAATCAGACTTATTTACTCCATTCCCAAAGTAAAAGTCCTCTAAACACGATTTTCAATTTACACAGAAACCCCCCCTCCCCCGCAAAAAAGCTAAATATACTGCTGGATTAACCATAACTAAATCTAGGTCATCTTTGTTATAGAATACAGTGTTTCTCCTTACTGGGTTTAATCCAGAACCCCATAAAAACTACAAAAAAATCTGTTAAAGATAATCACCATGATCAACCCCCTTTTTAGTGTCCACATCAACTCTCTTTCTCTCTCTAGATTCAATGCCAGTCTCTTACATGCATCTCAACCTCTTAGTGCAAGAAATATGGACAAAGTCTAAAATAATAGGAACAGATTTTAAATATTGCTCTTATATGAAAGTTTCCTCTTCTTCCTAAAATGCTAGATGCTAGAGCCTTGAGTATTTTCTTGACAGATATTTTTCTTTAACCATAGAAAAGGGAGAATTCTCCAACTATAACCCAACTTTCCTATTGTCATTGTATGTAGTACATAAACTTTCTTATGTAAAGACTTCCTAAAACAATTCCATTTCTTTAGTATCTGTTGAGTCTCTAATAATACTGTATCCATTTTCTGCAGTACTATTTGGTCACCCCCAAAAGTTGTTCCAAGTATTTTATAACATCTGTAACAAAACATATTTTATCAAAATGTACTACAGTACCAAATCCTACTAATTTATTTGTATTAAAATGCCGATCTAATGAAAACAATCTTGTCTCAAACTCTTGTACAAGAACGTTTATCTAATTTCTGATTTAATTACAGCTAAATCATTTGTGTATGCTAAACATAATGGAACATTTGCTATAACAGTCCATCTTGCTTCCTCGCAAATGGTTTCAAATTCTTTAAGACTAACATTCATTACAATGCCAAACAAAAAAGTACATTTAACAGGCATCCTTGTCTTTACTACATTTTCATACTTTTATTCTCTTGTTAGTGTGACCATTGACTAGAGGTTGAACCCAAGTAGGCTGATATATACTCTTAATTATATGTCTTATTTTAATACTAAAATCATAAGATTTTATAACATCCCATTGACCCTCATGACTGTGTCAAAAACCTTTTGAACAACAAGCACTGTTTATCATTTTTTCTAATCTAATCTAAAATTAATCAAAATTAACAATACCGTGACTGTCTTTACCTATCACACCATAAATGCCTGGTTTAAATTATTCAGACTATACTGTGTAGAATCTTTCATGCAAAATTTTACAAAATAACAGAACTTCTGTGGTTGTCATAACTCTAGGTCTTCAATTTGCAAGTTTTTGTTTGTGTACATTTTAAAAAATAAGTCTAATAATTCCATCAAAGACAGTGTCATCAGCAATACCTTGGTCTAACCATACATTTAGCACATTCAAAAAATAACTTTTTTGTTGTGAGGTTCATGGGTTTTATATATACGGGTTGGACCTGGAGACAACATTCTTTTTACAATGGCTAATACCTTCTTCAGTTCAGACACACTATTTTTTTTAAACTTTCCTTCTCTTTTGACATCAGTTTTTGTACTTTTAAAATATTCTTAATTTCCAGTATAATATCATACAGTCTTTCAGCATAATTTTGACTTCCTGGATTACCTCAGACTGAAAAATCACTAGACTACTATCTGTTAGTTAATAACTGTGAAACTTCTTGTTTGTGTCCTGAATCAGGTACTTCTGTTTTTTCCAATAACAAAGTCACTTTTCCTTGAGTAAAAATTGATAACTGTCTTTCTTTTCTTTCAAAATATTATGTGAATTAATATTAGGCAAATAATCCTCATATTCCTTATATTTTTCCATATCTTCACAGATACAATTTTTCTCTAGTTTCAGATTTGTTTTTCTGCAAGTAAAAAAATGCTTAATTTTACATATCTGCCACCAGTGAGTCTATGAAATACTTAAAGTTACAAAGATATGTTGTTTCCACAAATTCCCTGACTCACATTTCCATTCATTTGTATCAACCATCCAGCTTTTTAAAATTTTTACACCTTTTCCTTCTTTTATGAGCATACAGTTTGCTTCTCATAGAACTTCAAGTAATATAGCCTTATGGCTTGTAATTAAAAGTTTCAAAACCCTAGATCTTACTCCCACACAATGAAGTGAATAAGAAAAACAATACATCTCTGTGGCCAAATTTCTTCTTGCATATGTGGATCCCGTACTTTTTCCTACACATAACTAACCACACTTTAATACTTCTTCAGTTATACTTTTTATGTGAAATTTTACCTTTATGTTTTCTCAGATGACAATTTCAAATGCACAACATTATTATCCTCATATATACATAATTTTTTACCATAGTGAATAAAGTTTCTCTTTCTATAGTATTTGTGGAAGAATATATTACTATCAGCCACAACAAACCTTTCATGTTCTAATATGGCACGTCATCAACCTAACTGGAATTCTTATTATGACAGCAAATATTTTTTGTAATAAAACAGCTATTCCTAAGAAAAAAATCTGCCCCCTGAGCTCCATAGAATTTGTTTTCCCTTCATTACTTGTATTTGTATCTGCTGTGATATAATTTCCTAATATCTATTAAACAAATAATATTTTTAAATCTTTACAAAAGGTTAGAAATCAAACACGTGTTCATTTATCATACTATTCACACAACTGCACGAGTTACCTTTTTCCATTTTTAACAGTCTTTTATATACTGTCTCATTTTCATGTACTTGTTGGCTGTTTTCCCTCATTAACTTTGCTAATATCAATGCCTGCAACATCACACATTCCTTCTTCCTTCCCAGATTCTTCCTTCTCTAAATAATTGGTACTCTGTATGACTTCCTCCTCTCATCATTTAACTCACTCACTTTTTCCAAAGTAACATCTTGTAAACCTACTATATAAATACTTCTTAATTCTTTTTAATTTTTTTTATAATAGGACACACAAACCAGAAATGTGTAATAACAATTTTACATGTTTTACAGAATCCTTCACAGTCTGCATTTACACTCTCTGTCTCTGTATAGTGAGAGCATTTTCCCTTATCATAGGTTTGAACAAAGTGTATCCTAGATCTACAAATGAAACATGTCTTGGCTAGATTTTTCTAGTATTTATATGCCCTATAACCAGCTATATTTACAACACTTGGTATATGCACAATTTTTCCTTCTGTAACTTTAAGATCTACCCAGACTTCCCACGTCGCATTCTAAACATTTCTTTCATCATACATTTTCTTAATTTCAAATACATTTTGACAATAAGTAATGAAAAACACTTCAACGTTTCATAATCCAAATCATCAGTACAAAATGTAAAATGTGTATTCTTTTACATTGCTTGGAAGTTACAACTTGACCATGGAACAGACTGTTTATTTATTTATTTATTTTTATTTTACATTTGTTGACCGGGCTAATCTAACTGGAATACAAAACCATTTTCAGTAGAGGCCCGGGGAGAAAAGCTCCAACACAAACACAATATGTATAATAAAAAGTTGTCACAATTCAGAGAAGTATAAAGTAGTTGAAAAGTTCTGAACAGTTACAGCCGTATAGGCTTGATGCAGTTGTCATTACAAGAGTACATAGCTCATGATGAGGAGATATGAAAAGCAAAACTAAAATACAAAACAGTTGTTTACTTGTAGAAACAGAAAAAAAATAGGATAAAAAAGATGTTTATTTATACAAATGTACCATGTGATACAGTGAAATACAAGGTTTATAGGAGACAGCAAGAGGGTGTCATTAGTTAGAACATAATAATATTAGATGCAGAAAGCACATAGGAAATTGAAGAAAGAAGAAAGACAGTTAGTCAGGGTTAGTACAAGGGCATAACCAATGAGTACTGAGAAATAGTTTTAGTTTCTGTTTAAAAAGTGTTATAGAGGTCAGGGATAGGAGTTCAGAGGGAAGCATGTTCCAGTGTTTGCCTACAGAGTTAGAGAACAAAGAATCTCCAGCTGAGTTATTGGATCTGCAAGTGGTAATAAGTAGCTTATTAGAAGAGCGTAAGTTCTTAAGATTGTTGTAGGGGGTAATGAGAGTAGTCAGTCAGTATAGGAGTATAGGTGGGATAGTGCAGGCTCTTATGGATAATTGCAAGCTGGTGAAATAGTAACTGGTTTTGGAACTCTAGCCATCCTAATTGTTTTAGGTTGTTG
This sequence comes from Protopterus annectens, assembly GCF_019279795.1. Taxonomy (NCBI): domain Eukaryota; kingdom Metazoa; phylum Chordata; order Ceratodontiformes; family Protopteridae; genus Protopterus; species Protopterus annectens. The sequence continues at coordinate 10,335,549 of NC_056739.1, forward strand.
CAATGATGTGTTCTAAAAGGAGAACCAGTGGCAAATCTAGCAATACTATGATAGGAGGTAGCAAGTCTGTTGAGGTTGTTTTTTGAGAGATTGGTATATATGGGTGAAGCATAGAGTAGGGTAGAGATTAAATGAGTTCTAGCTGTAGTGGTTTTGGCTGAAGGAGTAATAAAGGGTTTGATTCTATAAAGGGATCCCAGTTTCTTATTTACTGTTTTTATAGTGATGTTAATATGAGTATCGAAGTTTAGGTTATTATCTATGGTTATTACAAGAAGTTTAGTGGTTGGGTCAGGAGATATAAGAGTCCCGTTCTTGGATATAAGAGTGAAGTGAAGAGGGGTTGACCTGCGAGTAGGAGTAAAAAGTAGCAGTTTAGTTTTTTTAGGGTTAAGTAGGAGGCATCGGCTTAAAAAACATTGCTCAACTGTATTGAATGCTTTTTGTGTAAGGGATTGTAGCTCGGAAGGAGTATTAGCTGAGCAAATAATGGTGGAGTCGCCTGCATATTGAATGCAGGTTGCATGAGGAATTGCTAGGTGGAGGTCATTAATGAAAATGGAAAATAGCAGTGGGCCTAATATGGAGCCCTGGGGAGCACCAAGGGAAATGGGGAGGTGAGAAGATAGATTGTTTTCCCATAGTACTGCTTGTTGTCTATTGTCTAAGTAAGATTTAAACCATTTTAAGGCTAGAGTATCAAGAGAAAGAGATTTAAGTATTTCTATAAGGAGCTGGTGGTTAACCATGTCAAAAGCCTTAGATAAATCAATGAAGACAGAACAGGAAAGAGTATTATTATTACGGTTTAAATTTATGCAGTCTGTGAAGGAAAGTAGAGCTGTGGTGGTACTGTGATTAGGTCTAAACCCATGTTGACAGTTGGCCAGTAGGTTATTTTCGATAAGATGGGTGAGTAGTTGCTTATGGATACATTTTTCCATAATTTTTGCAAGCGGAGAGAGTAGAGCTATTGGTCTATAGTTTGAAATGTCAATGGAGTTTCCGCCTTTGTGTAGGGGGATGATGTGTGAGATTTTCCAGATAGATGGGATATTTCCTTCTGTTATCGTTCTGTTTATTAGTATGGAAATGGGGAAGGCTATGGCTTTGGCACCTTTTTGCAGGTATTCTGCAGGTAGTTGGTCAGCAGATGGGGTAGTAGGTGTTAGTTTTTCTAGAAGAGAGCAAATGAAGGAAGTAGGAACAGGTTTTAGTTGAAATGATGGAATTGGGTCAGTCGGTGAGGTGGTTAGATTAGGGGAACTTGGAGATAATTCCTTAGCTAGTGTTTGAATGGCATCTGTAAAGAAAGAATTGAAGGCATTGGCAGTTTGTGTTGGATTCTCATGGTTAGAGCCTTGTGGGCTAGGTGTAATAGACTGGCCTGGGTGTAGGAGTTTGTTGATGCTGGACCAAAATTTTTGTGGATTCCTTTGGTTAGTTTGTTGTAGTTGGATATAAAAGTTTTTTTTATCTAAGAGGACAGCTTTTTTAGTAGTATTTCTCAGTTGTCTAAAGGTTTGGTGGTCTGTTGAGTTCCTAGTAGTGTGCCATTTTGCCCAAGATTTGTTTCTAAGGAGGATTTTCTGTCTAGTAGCTGTAGTGAGCCATGGGGCAGGTTTAGCCTTATTTCTAATAGAGCGTACAGGGGCATGATGGTAAAGGATGGCTAAGAATGTGGAATTAAAGTAGTCAACTGCTTCATCTAAAGGGAGTATTTTTAGTGGTGACCAATTGCAGTGTTTGAGTTCTAGCTGGAAAAGTTCAGGGTTAAAGAATTTTTTAGTCCATATTGTCTGATAGGAATTTGGGTGAGGTATGCTAGTTTTGTGTCTGATGATATATGTGAGTGAGTTGATTTACATAACATAATTGCAGAAAACAAGATGCAGCTAAAACATTTTCAAAAGTCACATTACAGAAGTGGTCCTTTCCAATATGTAGAAATGCCCTAACATCCACTGCAGCAATACCAAGTGGTAGTATTACACTGTCCGACATTTCATTCCTGTCAATAACAGGCTCTGATTTTGAAGAAATCCTGGCAATAGGCAAAAGTGAATTGTTTTAACAGTCATGTATTTCAAATTATGTTTTAATACAGAAGCACAGGAACTTACAGCTGCTTCTTCTTTTGTTTGTGGTAAACCATCTGCACTTTCTTCTCTCGACCCCAAAAAAGTTAATGTGTGTGATATTCTTTTATCCCCTGACAGCACTTCTGTTCAGCAAGATCCTTACTGACTAAATCATGTTTCTCCAATTTTCAGATAATCTGTCAATAAACCATCCTTCAGTTACAGAAATATCTTTTTTAGCACCCTCTGGTACTGTGGCATTCTCCTCTCACTCCATTATGCAAACACTTTATGGCGTGGAGATACCATCAGAACAAAAAGAGTAGGGGGATTTCCCCATTGCCTTGGCCATATTTCATCTAGTCAGTATGTTTACCACTTTGAGTCTCCCCTGAAAAGAGGCTGATGGGCTAGTAGGTCTAACCCTGTCAACAAAGTTTAAATAAAAAATATTAACTAACATCCTCAAAAGAAGCTACAGAGGAAATGGTCTGCTTTCTCACAAGGGTGTCTATTTTTCATGTGTAAAAAAAAAAAATAAACGCTGATTGGAATCCTCAGATGATTTAGTCCTAGAAAGCATAAGAACAATTTTTTATTTTGAGACCCATAATGTATAAAGTATGGTCCTCAGCTTTCTGTCAATGAATGTAATGAAGAGAAAGCCAAAGCTTTTACTTCAAAGCAGTATCTGACCATAGGCTTATATGTAACAGGAGGGAGCAACAGAAACTGCCACTCTGTCCTTTTTGAAACCTATGCATTGCTGAACACGTAAGCATCTACAGCCCTGAGGCTCTCCAGGATGAAGTGCTTGCTCAAGCCAGTCTTCAAGGTGAAAAACTTCAAAAGAACAGTGCGAAAACAAGCTCATGAGAGGCTTGGTGATTTTTTTCCCCTGAGCAAAATTTAAACTCCCACAGAGACTGTAGTCTTACAATGATTAAACTAAAAAAAGTCAGTGTTATCACTGCATATAGTAAGACTGATATATTGTGTACAGTCAGTGAGTAGAAGGAAAGCAATACATGTGATTCCTAATTTTACTATATACAATAAATATGTACCCGAGAAATATAGATATGTGCGCGCACACACACACACACACACACACACACACACACACACACACTCACACACACACACACACACACACAAAAACGCACACACACGTGCGCGCGCACGCACACACACACACACACACACACACACACACACACATACACACACGCGCACGCGCGCACAAGTCTATCATCAAATACTCCAAAGAGTGAATACAAAAGAGTGATCTTTTTAGTGCGAATCAAAGATATAAAAAACACTATTTTTTGCAACAGCTAAAACCCACTTCTACCCCAACACGCCCTGCTAATCATATATACCAACTCTAACAACACACAACAGCTAAGAAAGGGCAAATTCCCAGCACCCCCCCCCCCCCCCATAATATGATACTGCACACAAAGTAACAAGCATGATGAAAAATAAGGGAAAAAGAATGCTGTTTTAAGCATTTGGTCTTACATTGCAACCATATAATTAGAAAGATGCAAAACTCTTTTTATTATGTTACTTTGAGAATTTCATAACATAAAGCTGGAAGGTGTTCTCAAGGGAGACAGAGTGAATTTTGTCAGTTTTAAGCTGGAAGGTGTTCTCAAGGGAGACAGAGTGAATTTTGTCAGTTTTTATCAGGAAAAACAAGTGCAAGAATAAGTTTTTTAAAGAAATCCTTGAGTTTTCTTCTAAAGACAGCATATGCAAGTTTCTTACAGAGTTCCTTAAGTAACTGATTCCAATTAGCTTAAGACCCTGGCATTTCGAGAGACCGATGCATCATTTTCACTGTGAAAGTCCTACGAGGATGCATAGATTATCATTATTTTTTCTGAGTGTGGGGCAGTATTTGCTATGTAGTAATACGAAGGAGTGAAAGGATAGAAGTGCAGGTAAATGGGATCCAATTTGTCTTCTGGACTTTAATACGGTGAGGCTTATATTTTGGAGACATGGATGAAGTGATAAATACCATTAAGAGCAATTTGCAAGACATGAGTGCTTGGGAAAGAATTGAGGACAATTAAGGGGAAAGCATGTTCTGTTTTGGGGATAAATACATTCTTTATGATAGAAGCATGGACCAAACTAGTTAAATGGTGTGAGGCAGTGTTAGGCCAACAGCTGACACCTGCAGAACACCAAAGGTTAAAGTTTCTGATTGTGCAGTATTGCCCAATTTGCCTAAGATTGTCAGAAGAAAAATTGGGCTGACCTTTAATGTTTGTAGCTTATAGATTAGGAAGTTATGGATAACACTCTCAAAGGCATATTTTAAATCAATGAAAGTTGCACCAGTAAAACAGTTGCTTTCCAGTGATGTACAGCTTTTGCCAGAGGGGACCATATTGAAGCAAGTGTGTTATGCCCTGATCAGAAACCATATTTTAGCCAATGAGCCGGCCATATGGAAACTATGTTGGAAGTCATTATAAGGCTGAAGATCTTGATCCTAAAGGATTTCTTCAAATAATTTAGTTAAGGGGTAAAGAATGAGAATGGCAGAAATTCTGTTTTACTGAGGGGGGGGGGTGGATTTTTGGGATAAGCACTACCAGGGCATGTTTAAACTGCTGGGAGAAATGTCAGTTAAAAGAAAAGGATAAATATATGTGCAATAGTGGATATGTAACTGGCAACCGTACAAAGAAAAAAGGGACGTAAGACTTTAGGCTTGGACTTAATACTTTTTTCTAGTATTTTAGGTAGAGTTGAAAGTTTGTGCAACTGATCAAAAATAAATGGGGAGGGGAAAGATGCTGAATTTGAGGAAGGTATGGATGTTCAGAATGAGGGATGCAAAGTAAAAAAAGATGGGATGCTTTGTTCTGAAGAGTGGGGGAAGGGGATGAGCTTAGTTTTACCACTGAAATAATAGTAGAAAGTATTTAAGCAGAACAGCATTCTAAATTAGCCCTAAGCGTGAGTGCATGCGTGTGTGCCTTCTGTGGAAGGTTGGGCTCCAGTCTGGCAACTCAACACCGTAAAACTCCACTGCCAATCATAAGTGGACAGGTGATCCACTGTGGCAACCCCTAACCGGGAAAAAGCCAAAAGAAGAAGAAGAAGCATTCATAAATGTAGGTGAAGAAACTCCTATTTTGTTAGTAACAATATCTGTAGATGATGTAATTGAAAACTTTTCAGAACAGCTTCAGGTTAGAGGACACAGCTATTTGTTTTTTTCTTTGGATGGCATTGTTGTCTGAGAGCTAGGCAAGTCTGATGGTCAAGGGTCTAAGTCTAGTAACTTTCTGCAGTTTATATTATAGCATTTCTGTCTCTGCTAATTTTTTTTCCAGCATTTCATTACTTTGTGATGATTTTCAGGTGTCAGTTATGCTGCTAAATTAGGTAATATGACTTTCAATTTTCTGCCCATCAGCAGCTAAGCTGGTGAGAGATTGAGACCCTGCAATGAAGTATTTCTACATTTAAAAACTGTAAGACAGAAAAACTCATAGCTTTTGCTACTGATATTTCTCATAAAGTTATTTACTGCTTACATGTTATCATGACTTGCTTATTGGATTGTGGATATAGATTACTCAATGTCATATGCCTAACTTCCCATTAATGCAAATATCATCTGAATTTCTGACTTATGTATTGCAGACTATTGTCAAATATAAGAACATCAGGTATCCCTGCCACAAAGTATAAACATATAGCACTAATTTAGTTTGAACATGCTTTGTCTTTCAGTTTATCAATAATAATAACAATAATAATAATAATAATTTAAGGATTTTGAAATAGTAATGGACAAAGATACAATGCATGTATTCCTTGAAATGGTCTGTACCCAGTCAGCTCCATGCTTGATCTAGGAGTGAGTAGACAGCATCCATTCCTTAGAACTGCTGGTATGGTATGCACTGTAGCTGGAGCAACTCTCTACTGCTTCTTCTGTCTGAAATGATATTCCTTTCCAAGGCATTTATATTTTGTGCTGGTTCTTTGCACTTTACTATTTCCAAAGATGAAACAGACATTATTTCAAGCATTTGTTTTCTCAGGCAACTGGGAGATAATGTATTGTCAGTTTTGAACATCAAGTCACAGAGTCAAATTATTTCTTTTTTGAAAGAAGCACAAGACTGAATTTGATGATGCTTGTTCTGGCCAATGTTTTACTGTACTGTATTTTAATAGTGCATTTCTAATCATAGCTAACACAGCTATAACATTTCTTTCCTTCTGTTACTGGTAAATTTAGTGTTATCCAAAAATCTCAAGTTCTTCTTCAGGCATTTCTTTGAGATTCTCTGGTGAAAACTTTTTTTCAGCATATTTGCATAGAGTAATTGTTTGCTTCTGTAGATGAAGTGAAATCATCTGCAATTTAAGAGGCGATTTGTAGAAAGACTTTCTATATATGATTTTGCAAGACATGTGGACTATTTCCACCTAAACCTCTTTGTCATACGCATTGCCATAGAATCTCTCACATCTATACACTATTAATAATTTCTTCACTATACACCTATCTCTCTCTTCTCTGCATCTATAAATGCTCTTAGCCTATAGCCAACTGGTCTATTTTATGAGCCGCAATACAATTTGACTTGCATCTGCCTGCAATGCAACAATCTTATTCCTGTCACAGTATTTTAATTTTGGAATATCTATAACTAGTTTCTTCAATATTTCAAAACTCTTTTCCTGCTCATCATACCATTTCCATGCTAGATCCAACTCTAGCAGCTTTCTTACAATTAAAAGCTTTATTACACATATTTCAGCTATATAAAGTGTTAATAATGTAAGGTACCGTATCTTTCCTGGAAACCTCTAAAATGCCTGTTTGTCTTTTCATGTCAGCATTTGCATTACTGTGTAGATTTTATATGAATCAAGAGTCAGTAGCTCTGTTGTAAGATGAGGGGCATTTGTTTTGGACTTGTCTTTTGTTTTTACATTTGCTCTTATTAGTTTGAAATTATGCTTATCTTAATCTGTTTAGTGACTGAATCAGTCTGTCATGCTGTTTCTGTATCTGCCCCCACACTAATAGATCATACATTGTTCTAAGTGCACCTTCCAAGCCTTCAATTGTTTTAGCTATCACTCTCTAGAATTCTTCTACTGTGTGTAAAATATAAAATAAAGTCTAAGTAATCTGCACCTTCCAAATGGTGCAATAAATATACTCTATATGGATCTTGCTATATCTAGTTTAATTTGCCAGAAACTCTGGACTGCATCTTGTACTGAATAGAACTTAACATCTGGCTTTTAGAAACTACTTCTTTAGCTAAAACTAATGGTCAGTGCTCTGTTTCAATAACTTTAACTTTATTTAGATGTTATGGATAGATGCAAATGTGACGCCTGGCTTTTCTTCCTACAAATGTAATCATACTGTTCTACCATTCTGAAAATGTTAATTGCTTGTTAATGACATCTACGTTTTCAGTTCTCTTCAATTCCTGTACTACTTTTGTTCTTGGAGCCAAGAGTACTTTTCAAAGAGTTTGCATCAAGTTTCATTTCTATGCAATATTCTCTGTGCAAGCTTCCTAAATCTGTGCAAAAATCACTCTAGTTAAGCACAACATCTGAAATGTCTCTGTGATCTGAATATATTCCAAATTCCTGAGGCATTCCATTCCAAATTCCAAAGACATGCACCTGGAGCATTTCTCCTAGGCCTCTGCTGAAAATAGGCCCTGTCCTAGTCGAACTTTCCCAGTCAACAAATGTTAAATAAATAAAATAAATATAATATACAGACCTTGTTTTACATTGTAAATTTGTTCCACAATTCCTAGTTTCCTGCAAGGCACACAACGCCAAATATTAGAAGAATTAACTAAAGTGCAACTATGCAAAAAAGACTGGAATTCATATTTTTGTATCAGGGGGATTTAATCTAATGACACCTGTGACCAGAATGGATTAATAATGTACACATTGCTTTCTACATGAAGCAGCACCTGTTTAACATTATTTTCTGACATGGTATCACAGCTTGCACCATACCTACTTTAACTTCTACATTTTGTCTATTAATTCTCAGTATTTCTTTACAAAAGTCTGTCCTGCACTCTTGTCTCAACACTTCATATGCCTCATGAGCATTGTTGGCTTTCACTGTCAAACATTTTTCAGTTCTACAGTAGCAATAAACAATTTTCATGTTTCTCTTTTACACAGATTTGCAAAATTCCCATCTGTAATAGAAATTCTGCAGGACTTATTAAAGCAGTGTAGTGCAGTCTCATATACCTTTTACTGCAGACTTTAATTAAATCTGACATCCTTTTTTTCTCTATACATGTCTATCCCTTTCATGCTCATATCCTTTTCAACACTCCCTGCTTTTACTTCTCATGGTTAATCAGTAGAAAACAGAGCGGATAAACCAGGAAACAACAGCTCACGGCCAAAGCAATCACAAGGACCTGGAAACGGATAATGTACTTCAAAAGCTCCTTTATTTCACTTTTAACATCCACAAGTAGAAACACAGCTCTCCAAACTAAAAACAAGCAATATCGTCAAGCGCTTTTGCCCGGGCTCTCCCAGGCTTTATCAAGACAACCATAAATGGGAATGTGCTTCCTTTATATATATTTGCCTTTACCCCTACTTCTTTAATTATATTGTTGCACTTAATTAATTAAATTTTATTGGTTACACAGCCAATTGGTATTTAAAAATTCTGATAGTTGATACTCTTTCAAGCATCTAAAAGCTTAAGAGATGATCTAAAAAAACACAATAAAACCACATACTTTGACAACATTTTTTAACAGCATTTTTTAACAATGTATTTTTAACAACGTTTTTTAGCAGCATTATAGGGTCCATAAATTAATTTAATTTATTATATAGCATACCTTACTTGTAAAAAATTTTATTTATAAACCTAAATAAATAAATAAGTAGATATAAATATTATTAAATTAATGTATGTATCATACCCAAAGCGTAAAAAAGTAATTTTATAAAACATCTTTTAAGCATAATAAATAAACATATATATAAATATGTATAAAATATATGTATAAAATACTTTCTTTATCAATATTGTACTTAAATAAAGAATTCCTATTCCAAAAGTTATTCAAACATCTAAAAATATACAAATGCATTTTAACGTTCTGCATATACATTCCTATATAATGCAAAGTAAATGAAATGTATAAAAATACATATTGTAACCTTGTTTACAAAAACCCAATGTTCAAAATCCATTCCTATTCAACCCTTATTATTAAAAAGTGTTATAATAATCATTTCATTAATATTATACACTTACAAATCTACTTGTGAAAATAATTCTATTACAATTTAGATCTTCGCAACTTCAGGGCACTATTAATGCTTATGGCATCATTAAGGCCTGGTGGTTTTGTGGCATTTAATTTTAATTGCCATAACAATTCCTTATGTTCCAGAGATGTCTCCCAGTCACCTCCTCTTACACTATTGAATACTTGCTCTAACACCAAAAATTTTAGGCACATGTTCTTACAAGTCAGAGAATGCTTATAAAATGCATTTGATTCCTTCTTATTCTTAATTTCATAAATGTGCTCATATACCCTTCTTTTTAGGGTCCTTTCAGTTTTTCCAACATAAAAACATAAACAGTGCTGACAAAATCCCAAGTAAACCACACCTTTTGAATTACAATTAAAATGGCCAGATGGAAATAAATTTGTATTCCTAGATTTTAAATAGATACCCTTATTGTTTAATATATAACAACATTGGTTACAAGAATTGCATTTATAAGTTCCTCTAGCAGATTGATTCCTATTATTATTGGGTGGTACATCCCTCTCTAGTAATTCTTTTAAATTGCAGTCCCTTCTTCTAATAAATTGAGGTTTACTGGGAATACTTTTCTTGAGGTCTTCATTAATAAAGAGCATAGGCCAAAATCTATTAATGGTGTTCTCGATTTCAGCATTATTACTATTGTATGTATATGAAAAGGAAGGTTTGGCTACCCCATCACTATTCTTTGTGATAACCATCTCTTGAAATTCTGTATTACCAAGTAAAGGGGGTAAAGTGTGTTCCTTTTTTCAGATACTTCATTAAATAAAGCTTCAAATAAATTAATTGGATAACCCTTTTCCAAAAACAATTCCTTTAAATATTCACATTCCCTATGGTAAAGGCTATCCGTACTGCAGATTCTCGATGCTCTTATTAGTTGACCTTTTATGATCCCTTTCTTTTGATACAGTGGGTGGTTGCTTTCAAAATGCAACAACATGTTTGAGTATGTGTTTTTTCTAAAAATAAAAGATTCAAACTGTTTAGATATGTTGTTCTTCCTTAAAGTTATATCCAAATAGTGTAATTCATAAGGATTAATTTTGTATGTAAATCTTAAAAAGCTGGTAGAGGAATTAATGTGTTGCATAAATTTTTCAAATTCAATAATATCACCTATCCATAAAATACAAATATCGTCCAGGAATCTTTTGTAATGTACAATATTTTTTGCCCAACTTGATGAAAAAATAAATTTACTTTCCCAGAAGTGTAAAACCAGATTTGAATAGGCCGTGGCACAAGGTGTGCCCATTGCAACCCCTTTTTTCTGCTTGAATAATTCTCCATTAAAAATAATGAAGTTGTTGTTTAGAATAACTTCCATAAACTCCACTATTAAATTTATTATGCCACTAATAAAATCTGATTTCTCAATAAGTATTCTACTGAACCATTCTATACCGATGGTATGAGGGATGCTAGGGAATAAATCCACTATATCAGTGGTAATCAAGTAGCTAGTCTTATCAAAAAGTTCACTTTTGATTCCTTTCAAAAATTCCCATGAATCCCTGCAAAGGCATTGTATTGTTGAAACAAGCTTTTTGGTGGCAATGTCAATACATTTGCCTAATGGTTCAGTGATCCCTTTGGCACCAGCAACTATAGGTCTAAATTTTAAGGGGTCCAGGCCTTTATGTACTTTTGGAATGCCAAATATAATTGGCGTTAATGGTTTGTGCACATAAAGATAATTAAATAGTTTTTCGTTAAGGGCTCCCTGCATCAAATGGTCATTAAGCATGAACTTAATTTTTGCATATGCAACATTTCTTTCATTAATGGAAACCTCTGAATATTTATCAGTATCATGTAAAATGTTGGAGATGTGTGCTTCATATTCATGTTTGTACATGAGAACCACCCCACCACCTTTGTCCGGTTTCATTGGTCTGATTCCCTCATTTTTGAAGCACTTTATGGTTTCAAAATAATCCCTTGTGAAATTCTTAACGTTGTGCTCCATTTTGTTTGTTGCAAAACTTCTAAACTCAGTTTCTACCATGTCCTCAAAAACTTTTAAGACAGGGTGGAGTGGTGGATTAAAAGTACTTGCTCTTTGGAAGGGATTGTTAACTTTCTGCTCACCTTTAAAGTAAATATTCAGATTCATGTTTCTGGTGAATAATTTCAGATCCAAAATAGTTTTTGGGATATTAATGGGATTTCAGGTACAAAGTGAAAGCCCTTTTTAAATAATTCAAAAAATAGGTTATTCACCTGCACTTCAGTATAATTATAAATGGAAAAGTTGCCCTGCTTTACCACTGTACAGGTTGGCAAGTGAATTGTCTCTATCACTGGAGAGGACCCTGGAGCAACTATCTCCTGAATTTGCTCCACCCCTGGGCTGACTGGTTTGTTTCTCCGTATGTTTGTCTCCCTGGGGCTTGGTGAAAACCCTGATTTTCCACCTGGTTTGCTTTATAAGGTGGTCTTCCTTCTCTTTTCGGGGTATAAGAATTATTTTGAACATCATACCCTTCATACCACTCATTACGTGTCCCTCTAGATAAATTTCCATAATTATGTTTCCTGGGAAAGGACCTGTCAGTTCCCTTAGAAAAAATATATGCTACACCATTATTGTAATCCTGCAAATCCCTTTCCAGCTTCCTAATCTTCCTTTGCACAATCCTATCACAATGCTTGTCTACCTCGATAAATGTTTTTTCATAATCCCTTTTCATACCCGAAAAATTGCTGTTATCGGTAATGCTGGCATTAAGAGAATCAATGTCAGCAAGAAGTGCATCTGATTTGCATTCATAATCTACTACCATAAGTTTCAACAGTTCCAGGCCTGTTCTATTATACAAGTCTGAAATTCCTTTAAATAAATTCGAACCTGGAACTGCATTGTTAGGCATTTTATTGAAGCGCAGCCCTTTTGGTATGCGCTCCACTCTGATGCACTCATTTAGATACTCTATTTCTAACTGAACAGTTTTAAAGGCATAGAGTTTGTTATTAAATTCTAATACAAGTTGTTCCAACTGAGCGTTATTGGTATTATAATTCTTGTTGAAGTTTACAGTACCTTCAGCAAACCTAAAATGTTTGCTAGTCCATTTCTTGATGTTAAAATCATTTATTACGGCTCCTTGCTTCGGCGCCAAACTGGGACCCTTTGCCTGCTGCTCCTGTGTCAAATGACAAGATTCGCGAAAATCATCCGTATTATCTGAAAAAAGTGTTCCTTTTTCATTTCACCACAGGTTCATGGTTGTCTCTCACAGGTTCATGATTGACCCTCAGGTTCTGTTGGTTGGGCGGCAAACCTGTTGTAGCGTTACTGCTTCCATTAAGTAAAAGTCCGCTTAACTGTGAAAGCAGACAGATTACTTGCTTGAACTCCCCTCTGGTGACGGGCGCATCATCAGGATGTTCGACTCCGTCATTAATATTCGGAATGGCAGGAGTGTTACTGAAGTCCACGGTACCTGGATTCTCGGCCATGCTACTTAAACCAGACAGCAAATCAGTAGAAAACAGAGCGGATAAACCAGGAAACAACAGCTCACGGCCAAAGCAATCACAAGGACCTGGAAACGGATAATGTACTTCAAAAGCTCCTTTATTTCACTTTTAACATCCACAAGTAGAAACACAGCTCTCCAAACTAAAAACAAGCAATATTGTCAAGCGCTTTCGCCCGGGCTCTCCCAGGCTTTATCAAGACAACCATAAATGGGAATGTGCTTCCTTTATATATATTTGCCTTTACCCCTACTTCTTTAATTATATTGTTGCACTTAATTAATTAAATTTTATTGGTTACACAGCCAATTGGTATTTAAAAATTCTGATAGTTGATACTCTTTCAAGCATCTAAAAGCTTAAGAGATGATCTAAAAAAACACAATAAAACCACATACTTTGACAACATTTTTTAACAGCATTTTTTAACAACGTATTTTTAACAACGTTTTTAGCAGCATTATAGGGTCCATAAATTAATTTAATTTGTTATATAGCATACCTTACTTGTAAAAAATTTTATTTATAAACCTAAATAAATAAATAAGTAGATATAATATATAAATATTATTAAATTAATGTATGTATCATACCCAAAGCATAAAAAAGTAATTTTATAAAACATATCTTTTAAGCATAATAAATAAACATATATATAAATATGTATAAAATATATGTATAAAATACTTTCTTTATCAATATTGTACTTAAATAAAGAATTCCTATTCCAAAAGTTATTCAAACATCTAAAAATATACAAATGCATTTTAACGTTCTGCATATACATTCCTATATAATGCAAAGTAAATGAAATGTATAAAAATACATATTGTAACCTTGTTTACAAAAACCCAATGTTCAAAATCCATTCCTATTCAACCCTTATTATTAAAAAGTGTTATAATAATCATTTCATTAATATTATACACTTACAAATCTACTTGTGAAAATAATTCTATTACAATTTAGATCTTCGCAACTTCAGGACACTATTAATGCTTATGGCATCATTAAGGCCTGGTGGTTTTGTGGCATTTAATTTTAATTGCCATAACAATTCCTTATGTTCCAGAGATGTCTCCCAGTCACCTTCTCTTACACTATTGAATACTTGCTCTAACACCAAAAATTTTAGGCACATGTTCTTACAAGTCAGAGAATGCTTATAAAATGCATTCGATTCCTTCTTATTCTTAATTTCATAAATGTGCTCATATACCCTTCTTTTTAGGGTCCTTTCAGTTTTTCCAACATAAAAACATAAACAGTGCTGACAAAATCCCAAGTAAACCACACCTTTTGAATTACAATTAAAATGGCCAGATGGAAATAAATTTGTATTCCTAGATTTTAAATAGATACCCTTATTGTTTAATATATAACAACATTGGTTACAAGAATTGCATTTATAAGTTCCTCTAGGAGATTGATTCCTATTATTATTGGGTGGTACATCCCTCTCTAGTAATTCTTTTAAATTGCAGTCCCTTCTTCTAATAAATTGAGGTTTACTGGGAATACTTTTCTTGAGGTCTTCATTAATAAAGAGCATAGGCCAAAATCTATTAATGGTGTTCTCGATTTCAGCATTATTACTATTGTATGTATATGAAAAGGAAGGTTTGGCTACCCTATCACTATTCTTTGTGATAACCATCTCTTGAAATTCTGTATTACCAAGTAAAGGGGGGTAAAGTGTGTTCCTTTTTTCAGATACTTCATTAAATAAAGCTTCAAATAAATTAATTGGATAACCCTTTTCCAAAAACAATTCCTTTAAATATTCACATTCCCTATGGTAAAGGCTATCTGTACTGCAGATTCTCGATGCTCTTATTAGTTGACCTTTTATGATCCCTTTCTTTTGATACAGTGGGTGGTTGCTTTCAAAATGCAACAACATGTTTGAGTATGTGTTTTTTCTAAAAATAAAAGATTCAAACTGTTTAGATATGTTGTTCTTCCTTAAAGTTATATCTCATGGTTGCCTTTATTATATGACTTGGAGTTTATCACACGTTCCTTTTGTCGGTTAATTATTGCATCTCTGCACTAATAATTTGCTTTGCTCTGCACATATCCATATGTCTTCATAAGATCAGGTCTTTTTCTCTTAAGAGCATTTTCTATATTTGTTTTCTGCACCACACACTATTACTCTTTTATTACAGAATCATGCAGCTCACCAAATTCAGTGGTTGCTCATGTACTTCACTTCAGTAACAAAAGAATCTGTAGCCTCTCTAATACCTTTTGTACTTAGAAAGTACAGCTGTCTAATAAATGAAAATTCTTTCCGGGTTAACAATAACTATTATTTAAATTTTTTTCTAAGTGTTGCTCTTTTGTGTTAATTATTTTTATGCTCTTCAAAAACAAAAATAAAAGAGTTGAATACCTTTATGGCTTTTTCTCCAGCAATACAAAGGCATACAGTAGTACACTGTCTCTATCCAAAATTTTCAGCTAATACCAATGTCCAAAGCTACCAGGAAGTCTTTTTTTTTTGTCTGAAATGTTATGGTTGTTCATCTTCATTTGCATATTACTTCTGTTTTCCTTTAACAATACATTTGAGAAATAACGGGTCTATGACACTGGATCGAAAACTGATTTCATCAAATGGCTTTTACACCGAAAATGGCATTGACAGAAATCAGTTTTGTGAGATCACGGGACAGTGAAGATCAGAAAATTTGCCCTTTCCTCACTGAAGTGCAATTTCGGAGTTGGTATATATATATATATATATATATATATATATATATATATATATATATATATATTTAGTGGGGGGTTTGGGGGTGCAGCCCTCAACAAAACCAATTTCTATCAACGGCATTTTCAGTGTAAAAGCCGTTTGATGAAATCAGTTTTCGATCCGGTGTCATAGACTTGAAATAACATGCAAATCACTGATCTGTGGAAATGCTTTCCTCCTAAATCAACTTTTTCCTTGTATGACAGACATAGAAAGTGGAATTCTATATAAGAATATATATATGCATCTCTTCTTCTTCTTCTTTCGGCTTTTTCCCTGTTAGTCGTTGCCACAGCGGATCACCTGTCTGCTCATGATTGGCAGTGGAGTTTTTACGGTGTCGAGTTGCCAGCCCGGCACCCAGCCTTCCACAGAAGGCACACACATGCATGCACTCATGCCTAAGGCCAATTTAGAGTGTCCAATCCACCTACAGCATGTCTTTGGGATGTGGGAGGAAACCGTAGCACCCAGAGGAAACCCATGCAACCACAGGGAGGACATGCAGACTCCACACAGAAGGCACCCCAGCTGAGGATTGGACCAGAGAACCTCTGGCTGTGAGGCAGCAACGCTAACCGCTGTGCCACCATGGCTGCCCATATATATGCATCTCTACACATGATAATTTAAAGTCATAATATTTAAAATATTTATAATCACAGTATTACTTTAAGCATTGTATAATATGGCCTAAACTGCACTGGTAAAAGTGTCGAGGGTGTAGAATAAAAATGTTGTGCTGAGTGCTGGTCTATGTGGTAAGAAATGAACTTCTTGCTGCCATAAAAAAGGATGATGTAATAATGGAAAATGCAACCCACTCTGCCATACAGCTGGCTTGCTAATTCATCGTAACAGATGTGGAATTATACGAAGTAAAACATTTTAAAAATACAATGCAAAGTGATCTGACAGTCTAATCTCATGAATCACACTTTCCTGGACTCTGAAACAGGCCAGGTGTGCTTCTGCAGTTGCTTTCACTTAGAATATTTGCTATAGCTCTGGAAGTCATTATTCCCATATAGTAAAATTAGGTGCTACTAATTAATGAAACATGCAAGTTCAACATGGGTAATGGGCAATCTGCAAATTAAAAACAGCAACTACATAGCATTGGATGACGTCTGCATAAATCTGTTTATTTATCTTCCCTCATATTCTGGAACCCCAGAAGATGACAAACAGGGCAAGTACACCAAGAAATATTTTTGGGTAAGGTTAAAGGAGCCAGGGAAGCCTAGACCAAACTTAAAGTAATAAAACAAACAGCAAAGATAACAGCTATGTACTGCTAACTTTAAAGCTTACAAGAAATAAGCAAATATATCATTATGCGGGTAACAGTTTTATTATAAAATTGCCAGTGCTATGACATAGAGGAACAAAGGCCTAAATACAGCCAAGGCAACTCAAGTTTAATTACTGGGTCTTGTGTCTGAAGCCTTGGCACAGGAGGATGGGGTTGCAGTAGGGTGACATTGTGGTAACTCAAGTGGAGGCTAGGGATATGTGGGAAGGGGCATTATCCAATGGAGATGCAAACATTGGCTAAGTTGCCATAGAGGCAGGATGATATACCAGCTCCCCCAGCCCACCCCACATTATATTCGTCTTAGGATGTCATACAAGGAGTTGAGATGTTAGGACATAAGTAAAACACTCACAGCAGCAGAATGAAGCTATCAGGATCCTTTATCTTCTCACTTACCCCAGACCTGGGTTAGGCTTAGCCTAGGGAGGCTAAGGAGAGAACTCATGGCAACCCAATATTCAGCTGCAGCAGCCAAAAACAATTTTTGTTTTGTAATAAGTTACCTGTAAACATCCATAATACCCTCAGACCCAGTACATCAGTCAAACCAGGAGGATGGAAAAACTTAGCCTGATCTTTTTATTCAAACATCTATTCTCATGGGGAGCATACCAACACAACTGTGCTATTTTCATTGTAAGGTTGACTTCTGCAAACTCATAATATGAGTAGGAGAGTACTAAATAATGTACCATCGGTTCCCAGAAATGGGTGACTAGCTACAAAATATCCAAAGCCATATAAATCAAACTGTGTTTTATATGGAGTGAACGTATAGTTTGCAATGTTTAGAGAAAGTATGATTGGAAACCAGCACCTCAGAAATTCTTTGAACAGATACATTTCTGAATAAGACTGCTGTCGCAGCTGTTGGCATGTTGTATTAGCCTGTCCTCCTCAAACAGAGTCTCCGCGTGTGTGTCATAACAGAAAGCATTACAATTAGACAGCATCTGTTTATGAATGCAAGATCCTGTTTTCTGATTCTAAAAGACACAAACAACTGAATATATTGTTTCAGTAGTTTTGTCATTTTACTGTAGTACTAGAGTTGTCTCAACACATCCATAGTGTGCAGAATTATTTTCTTTGGAAAGAAGAATGAGAAGAGGATAGGTTGTTTTAGAGACATTGTAGAGACTGCCTTAGGCAGAAAGGTAGATTTGTTCTCAGAGTTACATTGTACATGTTGAAAAGCACAATAGGATTCTTTAAAAGCCAAAGCGTGCAATTCAGAAATTCATCTTGTCAAGGTAGTTGATACCAATGAGTTTTTAAAACAATAAAAACACTGAACCAGGTGTTAAAACAAACATTTATGTCCAGTTTATTGAAGCTGAAGCACTTTCATTCCCTGTTTGGTGGACCTTCATCAGAAACATGTCAGCCATTTTGTTTTAGGGTTTGAAAAGCCTTAAAGGTGCCAAAAGTCTGCAGCATTTAAAGTTATATACCTTAAAAACTTTCAGAATTGTCAAAGGTAGTAAAAAGTGTCATAATACAACCCTAACATTAAAAACACTTTTCAAAAAATTTAGTAACTTTCAGGATAATGTTAAAACTATTTTTTTTTTAGTTTTGGTAAGAAAGAAATTTGATGTCTGCTGAACTTATAAGCTCAAAAATAGGTAGAGACAGTTTTTCCATCGTAAAATTTAAATTCTAGATAGAGATAACATAACGTCTTAGAAACCTCAAATGCAGTAAACCCTTATAGCAACACAAAAAGCCACCTGCGAATATATTGGTAGATAGTCACAGATAGCTGGCAAATGAATTTTTACAGAGGAAATGTTCAAACCAACATTGTGCAAGCCAATGTAATACGATTCTGCAAGATTTGAAATAAAAAATCTTAAGATGGTCAGTATGTCTTGATGCTTGCACCAGCATGAAAAACACATTCCATTTAGCTTGATATTAATTACTGGTAATGAGCCTAGGACAAACAGTAACATTAGAAAGAAAAGCTGTGTTTTCACATCAACCAAAAAACTTCCACATCATTAGAATGACAAACCTGTAGCTGTGATGCAGAACTCTCCACCTTAGTGGGTTAAAAACTTTTATGAAGAGGCACGTTTATTGCATGAACCACCTGCGTCTATGTTAGATCAGTGAATCACCATTGTCCTGGCCATCAAAACAGCTTTCAGAATGTGGTTTGAATTATCTCAACTTATTTTTATAAGCAACTTTAGAATCAGATAAGCTTGTGGAACAGTTTGCAAAAGGCTCTGACTTCAGGTGACTGCAAGAGGTATTAGTGACCTATACCTGACCACAGGGAAGCTAGGGACTAAGATAAGAAGCAAAAGGACCACTCTTGAAAAACAGTATAGTTGTGTGACTATATCAACCACAACAGTTAAACTTTCCAAGGCAAGGATACCGTAGCAGTTAGTGTTATTGTTGAAATCCCTCGAGTGGATCTTGTATCAGTTTTGAAGGATTTTACAGTAGCTGTATACTATGCCAGAAATACCAGTGCCATAAATAAGTAAATGGTCTCCATATAAGCAACATTGGCTTGTATGCAAATCACTTCTAGTCAAGAAACCTTTGCATGTAAATGTTTTTGTGGTAGACATAATGTTGTCCTAAAACCAGTGAACATTAACACCCCCCACTTTGTTCCAAAATTATTAAAACCAGTGGTAAAACTATAACAAAGGAAGAGAGGGAGGGCATTTTATTGCTACTTTGTACTATTTCCTCAAAGATTTAGTATTATGGCTGATGTACTCACACACTTGTACTATCTTACTTCAGGGAAAGGGTTTGTATAGCAACCAGTCATAGGTTATGGGTAGAAACTCACACACTTGTACTATCTTACCTCAGAGGGAGGGTTTCTATAGCAACCAATCATACCTTTTGCATAGATTACCCAAGTAGTAAAGATACCCAGAGTACTGGATGGTTACAGGATGACCTGGCACACAGCCATATTAAACGCTGCTCTCTCTGTGGAGTGGGACTCCAGCTTGCAATGTTTTGTAAATGTGCATACAGCAAAATCACTTTGCACCCTCTAAAGTATGCTGCAGAAGTATCAGCATCTGTTTTGGAATGCACTTTAACAGGACCGATATCCACACTTTAATTACCAGTACTAATTGAATCTACACCTTTTTATGTTATACCACAGAACCAAGTGGCTTGGCTCACAACCTTCTAGGGCAAAATTGGAAATTACATCACTATAACAAGTTACAAGTAACATCATTCCTTCATTGTAATTAGTGGTTGTTTTAAGAATCAGTTCAATAATTCTAGTAGACCAACTTATATCTTATAATCAAGTTACCAGAAAGATTCCCATCATAATATTTATATATTTTTCTTAAATATCAAAACATGGCAGGCCAAAATCAAAGTAAACATGAATAAGGCAGTGTCATGGCATCTCTTCATTTAGTCCCTTGATGGCACATTATTACATTTTAGCATAAATCTATCTTCCAGCATATTCAAAGCTCTTAACTTATCTCCCCTCATTGTAATGGAGGACTAGTGACATTATGGATTTAAAATCAGTAGCATTTCCATACTGATTGCTTGTATAGCATTATTGCTTATCAGTTGAACATTGGTACTAAAAGAAAAGTTAGCAATCATGTCTATCCCTAGATCCTTATAGTGAGTTATATCCTTAAGTGTGTGCTTCATTAATTACACAGATGAATGAAATGGTGTTTTTCCTAAGTTCATTACCAGAAACATAGCATAACTAAAGTGTATACCTATATTATGTGCCCAGTCACTAATCTGTCTCATATAAAAGTGTTCAGTTGTTCAATGTCAGAATTATTTTGTGTAATAAAGACAATCTTATCATCATCTGTGTACTTGTTTATGCAGCATGTTTTAGATCTGGTAATAGAGGCAAATATAATATTCAATTGTGTTGGACCAAGAGCCAATTCTTGTGGAACTCTAAGATGGATAGGGAGAAAATGTGACCTTGTGCCCTGTATGGTGATATACTGGGTTCCGTCAGTTAACATGACATTAAACATCTAACAAAAAAAGTTGATCTTAGCCTTAATAAGACTTTGGTAAATTTCTTGATGGGAAAAAGAGAGTCAAAGGCTTGGACTGCTTTTAAGATCATCAGTCTAGATGATAGTCTTTCATAATTTGTTCATAAAAAACTCAGTAGGCTTCTCAGAGCCAGTCTTCCCTTGATGAAACAATTTCGTCTTCCCTAGATATTGATCCAAATAATTGTCTATATTGACATTTTCTAATATCTCATTTATACATTTTTCAAGGTTTTGCCCAAGAAGTAAGTTAAGCTTATAGGTGTATAATTTTTAGCATCATTTTTGCTGCCTTTTTATGTAATGGTGTAATGGGAGATATTTTTCATAATTTGGAAACAAAACCAGTTTGTAGTAATTTATTGCTGATATTAAATCATGCCCCATGGATGTAGTGTTCTTTATTCTACTAAGTACTTTTTCTATTATTTTGAATGTTATAGTAAAACAAGTTATTTCATCAGAAATTATGACATTAATGTCAAAGATGGAACTTGCACTGAACAGAGCTGCATAATAATAATTATTAAATAAGGTTGCTATATCCAGAGGGTCAAGAATTACACTACTATCAGAATTTATAAAATTTACTGTCTGATAGAATTTAGTGATGCTACTGATCTACTGATAGAATCTTTTCTTGTTATTAGTTCCACATATAGTTTGCTTTCAACACATATTCTCCAGTATAATATTCTTCAGTAATCCAATTATGTTGTTCAGAATTCTTTTATTTGTTGCTGGGGTGAATTTCTTGTAAATCCTATATTTTTCCTTGTTCTTGTAAAGTTTACAAATGTTTAAATTCAGTCAAAATGATCACATTTTTGGAGATTTGTACTTAAAAGTCACTAAGGATTCAGGAGTATTAATGAGTAAATCGTACAATGCATTGTATTCAGTCTGTTTCAGGAGTATTAATGAGTAAATCATACAATGCATTGTATTCAGTCTGTTTCTTGTTCTAATAAACATGAATCCCTGTCTGTTTGTTGCAACAATTAAAGTGTTATAGTTAATATTTCCATAGTTGTGTTTTTGTCAGTTCTTGATGTAGAAGTATGCATTTTTAATTGAAAGTTCAATGAATAATGATCTAATTGTCCAAAGGGACTTCAACCAATAAATTGACAATATTAATAGGATTGTCTGTCATAAAGTCAGCTCATAAAGTCTGTCATAAATCTGTCATAAAGCTCCTTTAGGACCTTCAGTAACAAGTTCAGACATTCCACTTTGCAAACTAATGCTGATAAATTGCAAATACAACTTAAAAAAACAAAACAAAAAAAAAATAATAAAATACCACCAAGACCACCAATCCAAGAAGTAAAGGAATTTAATGAAACACTTAGCACCTCAGCTTACACAGCCTTCCAAGAGTAAAAACACTACAAAATACTGTTTGCTTATATACAGCATATTGCACAAAACAATTAATCAATTAAGCATACAATTCAAATCACATACTTCCAATTACATTCTTTGTTGAGTCCCTGAGGCGCCAAAGTACCATACTTTAAAATCAACAGGGTTTCTTTTTTTTTTAAGAGTTTTTTTTTTTAAAGACACACATTCATCTATGCCAACTTGCAAGTTTTCCCTAAGAGAATCAGGGTTAGAGTTGTGTGCTGTCAAAAAATGACTCCCAAGGGGACTCTAATTTTTTTTATTTTTTATGTCCCTAATGTGTTCCTGCAACTGGACCCTAAAACTCCTGTAAGTTTCCCCTATGTAAGACTTCTTGCATCCACATCTCAACACATACATTAACCCCTCTGTATTACAACTGTATTCATGCCTAGCTATAAACTTGATGCCATTAATATAGGGAAAAGAGCTTACTACATATTGACAGATGGAACAACCATCACATGGAACAGTGCCTTTATTTATGCTTAAGCTCTGACTGACATTAACATCTGGTAAACAAAATTGGTTATGTACCAGAATGTCAGACACATTCTCAACTCTTTTATATGCAATACTCACAAAATCAGGTAGTTTAGAGTTAAAAAATGTTATCCCTTAGGAGCATAGGCCACAAGATATGTGCTTTTTAACTATTTCCTCAGTTATAACATTATAAGTTGTCACTAAGAAAACTTTCTTCTGCTCTCCATTGTTCACAGCTGCATTGGTAGATTGATTTCCACCAATACAAACATTATATTTTCCACTAGCACGGACATAATGAGAATCTCTCTGGGAGTTAACAGAATACCTCATGTCCATGATTTTTTGTTTAGCTTCCCTGACCAGCTGGACATCATAACTTCTTCTTATAAACATTTTTTTCTGCTTCAGTTATCTCTAAATCAAAACTCATATCAAGGCTATATAGCCTATGAATTCGTAAGAATTCATTATAGGGCAGTACCTTGACCAAATGTTTAGGGTGACAACTATTCCCATATAAAAAAACATTTCTAAGTTCAAATTTCCTATGGAGACTAGTAGTAAACCCATCTAGGCTTATATCCAAAAAATTCACTTGCGGGCCAAGCTGCATACAATCAAAGCTTAAGCCCATAGTATTAGCTTGTAAGTCATTAACAAACCCAAGGGCCTCAGTCTGGCTTACTTGACATAAAAAAATAAGATCATCAATAAATCTAAAATCTAAAATAACTTTAGATCTAAAAAAAAATCATGTCTGTAAATAAAATCATCTTCAAGTTTAGCCATGACTAAATTGGCATACATGGGGGTGAAAGCCGCCCCCATGGCAGTGCCCTGCAACTGCTGGAAAATGTCTCCACTGAACATAAAACAATTGTTTTTTAAACAAAACATAACTAAATCTATCAGAAAATGAGACATAGAAGAATCCTCCAAAAAAATGGAACAAGGCCTGTATCCCTATTTCATGCTTAATATTACTATATAGACTTTTGACATCCAAACAGAGCCAAAACATTGTCCATATTCCAAATGTTACCCTTTATTTTGTTCAAAAAGTCCTGGCTGTCCGTGATATAGGAGGCTGTACTCATAACATACTTCTTAATATGCTCATGTAACAACACACTTATATTCTTCAAAAAATACCTCTGTGCAGACACTATAGGTCGACCACTAAGGTTAGTACTGGTCCTGCTTAATAGCTTCAAAGTAATCAGAAACATCACATTTTCTATAAATTTCCACATTATTCAGATGTTTATAACACATCTCTAAGTATCGTGTGAAGTGCATGATTACTATCTGGTTGCCCTTGTCAGATGGTTTAACCACCCATCTTCTATCGTTACCAAATTCCAGTAGTGCTAGCCATTGCTGCTGAGTTAAATTAAAACATATGTTAGACTTATTCTCTATACAGGATCAGTACATTTTATCAACCTCAAAACTGAGAGTGGCAAAAAATCCTTACAAGGTATTATTTAGAAAAGATGGAATAAAAGAGCTTTTAAGAAAGATACATCAGTATTCAGTTGGCAATAGGCAATAACATCATTCTCAAACAAATCTTCCTGAGATGACAGGCATGAATAAAAAGAATCCTCATCACTACTTTCATAACAATCATTCAACACAACCCCCTCCCTCTTGTTTGAAGTAATACATTAAATGCAGTTTTATACTAAAAGAAAAGATTTCACTTTTAAGTACATGTAATCTTGGTAAGGCAGTTGGTATAAATTTGAGACCAAGACATAATGCAGACATAACCACATCAGAAATTTAATGTTTGAACAAATTTAACACATGTAAATGATCACAAACTAAATTAGCACCAATGTTTTTTCTTGTTTTCTAGTTGTGAATATGTCATAACAAGGCCGAAATATGTATATCCACAGCTAGTGGGGTTTGGCCTTATTGGCCTGAAATTGTCCATTGAAATGACTTAAAAAGAAATAAGTCATGGGCATTCACAATCGCCATATAGCTGAAACACCTGATGTTCATAAGGGTCATTTGCATATATCTCATGTACCTCTGATATAAGAAGTTTGAGAGGTCACTCAGTGGAAAACCCCCAAAATCCAGTAACAAAGTTAAGCCCAAATTCATTAAGATTCCATTTACAGATAAATGCCCAACAGGAAAACAGCAGACTGTGGTTCCTCTGCTTTATGCGGACTCGTCAGTGATATATGTGCTAACGTCGGGTGACACACCTATGAACCTATACATAAAACAGCTTCTGCAACCTTTAAATAAAGAAGCAGGAAATAATAAGGTTGTGCAAGAGCAAACAACTGATAAAATATAATCAGATCCTGCAGATAGACTAGTGGTGGACCGTAGCTGGGATAGCTACTAAAGTTCAAAAAAATGACCCGGATATATGAAACTTGAATTATGTCACTGATAAAACAGAACGAAAAAAAGATGAAAAAACACTTCTTTTAAATCCACAGAAACCTCACTGCTTCGCCGAATTGGCAAGATGTTGAACTAAAGTGTAACAAAAAGACTGTTACACACTGATGTTTAGCAGTTCAAAGTTAAGTAGGACTAAATCTGTTTATATCCCAGGCATATACATTCCTATAACTCTTCCAAATGATGCAAAGTAACTTGAACACAACTCACAACAGTCTGTGTGGGGACACCATAACAAGCATAAAAAAGTACCTTAGAATGTTTGTAAAAGCTGATGAAATGTTGTAGAGCAAATGCCTGGTTGCTCAGGAAATCCTGACTATCCGTTTAGCTTGTGGTAGAGAAAACCCAATCCAATACTTTGTAGTTAGAAAAACACAAGAAGCTTCCCTTTGCAAACTCAATAGTTCCAAACTTGCAGGAAGCAAATGAAGCACTAGAAGCACTAGCACAATTGCTATGTAAACAAACTCAGAAGTTCCAAACTCATGCACTGTTATACACTGATGTTTAGAAGTTCAAAAGTAAAGTAGGACTAAATCTGTTTATATCCCAGGCATATACATTCCTGTAACTCTTCCAAATGATGCAAAGTAACTTGAACACAACTCACAACAGTCTGTGTGGGAGACCACAACAACCATAAAAAGTACCTTAGAATGTTTGTAAAGCTGATGAAATGTTGTAGAGCAAATGCCTGGTTGCTCAGGAAGTCCTGACTATCCGTTTAGCTTGTGGTAGAGAAACCCAATCCAATACTTTGTAGTTAGAAAAACACAAGAAGCTTCCCTTTGCAAACTCAATAGTTCCAGACTTGCAGGAAGCAAATGAAGCACTAGCACAATTGCTATGTAAACAAACTCAGAAGTTCCAAATTCATAGGAAGCAAAAAGGCGCTGTAGACTGAAAATAAATCCTTTATTACAACGATAGCATTCCTTAAGCACTAGTTGAGCTTTCATCTGCACCATCGCAGACTTCATCAGAACTAGTGCAAAACATTTAATTAACTCATTTAAAACAGTTTTTGGCGCCAAAACTTTGTTACTCAATTTAAAGAAACAGTACTCCATTTGTAACATAACTAATATTGGAGGTATATATAAAACATATAAATCTTGGTGATTTATGTATATACATACCAAAAGTAAATACAAATGTATATATAATTATAAATATTGATTTTAAAAGTCACTAAAAATAATTATTCATATGGTATTGTGATTGAAATACTAAAACATGAATTAAATTCACTATGTACTTACATTTCATCAAATATTGCAGCCATAAAAATATTATGTATCAAGAATTAAAAATGGTTTTATACTTATAAAATCGTTAATACCTGGATTCCTAGTGGAATCAGTTAAAATCTGCCACTTGCTTTCTTTACAGGCCAGTCTTGTTTTCCAATCCCTCCAAAAGGAATTTCCTTCACCTCATCTATTATCATAAAGGAGAATGTGTGTCCCTCACCATATTCCTTGATGTGTCTGTATAGGCATTTTACTATCCATTTTCCTAATTTTATAATAATGCTCATAAATACGTTTCTTTAACTCTCTTTCTGTTTTGCCTATATAATAGGCTGGACATTTTGCACAGAGCTAAATATACTATGTGCTTGGTGCTGCAATTTCCACCTATGCTCCTAATTTTACTGTGATTAATGTCATTCAAAACAATATCACTGTTGGTGTTTATATGTGTACATTGTTTGCATCTTCCGCACTTTCTGGTGAAAACCTTGTCTTTATTATTGTTTCTGCCTTTCCCTAACTTGGAATGTTCCAGTAATCTTTTATGTTGGGACCAGTTTTGTATACTATCTTGGGTTCCTCACCCAGTATATTTTGTTGACATCTGATACTGTGATAATGTCCCAATATTTCTTTATAATGTCCTTAATCTTGGTGCTGTGAGGGTATAGGTCAGAACACACACTCTACCCATATTTGCTTTCTGCAAGTTAGCGTTCATCTCTTTATCAAGACCTAGCAGTGGTTTGTATTTTATTCCCCATTGGGATTTGACAAATTCAATGGTGTCACTAATCATGCTGCTGGGATATCCTCTCCTTTCAAATAAATCTGCTAACAGAACCATTTCTCCTTCCATGAATTCTCTAGTTGATGACATTCTGGCACATCTAATGCACTGTCCCTTCATAATATTTTTGAAAATGTGTGGTGGATGTTCACTACCAAAAAATAGATAATCATTAGAGAATGTGCTTTTTCTATGTATCTTGGATGTAAAACCTTCCTCGTTGGAACCTATGAACACATCCAAATATGAAATACCTGAGTTATTTGTTTCATAGGTAAATTTCAAAAAATTGGTAGTTTCGTTGATGTATTCAATAAATTGTGGTATTGTCTCGCTGGGTCCCTTCCACAGAATGAATATGTCGTCCAGAAATCTTACATAGAAGGTGATGTAGCTGGAGAATGCACAGTTGGTAATGAATTCATTCTCCCAATCAGACATAACCAAGTTTGCAAATATGGGGGCACAAGATGCGCCCATAGCAACTCCCTTGCTTTGTCTGAAAAATTCACCCTCGAAAGTAAGATAATTGTGATCCAACACTAGGCCCATCATATCCATGATTAGATTTATTTTATCCCAGGTCAATGTAGAAAACTTTCTAAGACTCCTGGCAAATCTCTCTAGTCCCTCGTCCTTAGGAATACATGAAAATAAGTCACATACATCAATGGTGATGAATGTACATTGTTCTGTCCATTTGTCAGGACTGAGTTTACTCAAGAAATCCCATGAGTCTTTGATGATGAATGGTACATGTGTATAAATATGTTTCGTCCATCTATCGATCGTTACTCCTATGTTATATGTTTTTGACTTTGAACCTGAGATGATGGGTCTGAAGGGTGGTTTGGTCAGAGACTTGTGAATTTTCGGTATTCCTATTATGCAAGCCATCACTGGATGATCAACTTTTAGAAACCTATATACTTCTTCTGTGATGCGGTTATCAATAAAGTATTCTTCCAAAGCTATGTCAATTCTTCTAAAACCTTGGTTAATTTGATTGATTGAAACCTGTTGGTAATTCCCAGAATGGTATAAAATATGGTATATCTCAGTGATATAATCTTTTTGGGGATAAATAACTGCCCCTCCCCCCTTGTCGGCGAAGCAGTGAGGTTTCTGTGGATTTAAAAGAAGTGTTTTTTCATCTTTTTTTCGTTCTGTTTTATCAGTGACATAATTCAAGTTTCATATATCCGTGTCATTTTTTTGAACTTTAGTAGCTATCCCAGCTACGGTCCACCACTAGTCTATCTGCAGGATCTGATTATTTTTTAAGAAGCAGGAAATGACATAGGCAAATATTAAAAAAAAACAATCGATACAGGAAAAGAAACCTAAATCAAAATGTAGCCAAAATATATAAATTGCTAGCACACAGCACTACACTGGGCAGAGAAACAAATCTATAAAATTTCATTTAAACCTGACCTATATAAGGCTCCCAAATTAATAATCCACTGTCTGTCACTGTCTCCCTTTTACTTAAAACGTCAGCCCATGTTGAGATGTTTATTTTATGTTTATCTATTGCATCTATTCCCACAAAACTGAATGATGCCATCAAATGCATTAATGTATACTTATATAAGGCACTCCTTTCATGACGGCATCTAATATCACTCAAATGTAATGAGATTCTTTGTTTCCAGCTCCTTTGTGTTTGCCCAGTATAAAAAGCACAATTACACATTACCATATAACTCATGTAATCAGTATTACAAGAAATAGAGTAACAGATTAACTTCTTTGTATTAACTGTAGTAAAATAGTTTGTTTTATTAATCAAACAACAAAAACTGCAACTACCACAAGGGTAGGAACCATTTGTTTGAGCATTTTCAGTCCTAGTCCTTTCATTAGGAAAATACTGCTTAAAATGTGAAAAATACTGCGCTAAATTTTGCCTTATTTTATAAGGAAATTTACATGAGGAAGATAAATGTTGGGTAGAAACTGTCATCAATCAACAGATACCAACATTTTCCCGCAGTTTGTTTAAATGCAAAAGTGTTACCTCCACGAATAACTAAAACACAAGTATCTTTCCTATTCAAACATTTGCCTTCATACTTATATTGTAGCTGTACTTGATTTACCATTAATATCTGCAGTTAAAGCCTGTAGTTTGTTCTGATCATATCCCATTAATAAACCTTCCAGCCATACTATTCACTTCCAATCCAAATTCAGCTTCATCACTTATAATGCATTGAATACACAAAAATTGTGATTTAGGTATATAATATAATATAATTTAGGTATATAATGCTATATGATGGATGGAGACTTGTTGCATGCAAAAAGGTTCTTCTCACAAAGAGTTTCTTATATACATTGGTACCCAATGGTTTGTTGTGTCTTTCGGCTTTTCCCGGTTAGGGGTCGCCACACTGGAACTCCGGTCTGCTAATGATTGGTAGTTGATTTTTATGTGCCAAGTTAACAGCCCTGATGCACAACCTTCAACGAAGGTACGCCCATTCATGCATGTCTCCACGCAGAAGACGCTCTAGCTGAGAATTGAACCGGACAGCGTCTTACTGTAAGGTGACAACACTACCTCAGCACCACCACCGTGGGTTACACTGGTACCCAATGGTACACCTACTAATTTGCTCACTGTTACATCTAGAAAAGGTAGACAGTAGTATTTGCAGTGGATATAAAAAGATATACACACCCCTGTTAAAATGCCAGGATTTTGTGATATAAAAAATGAGATCACAATAAATAATTTCAAAACTTTTCCCACCTTTAATATGACCTATAACCTTTACAATTCAATTGAAAAACAAATCTGTTAGGGGAAAAAATATAAAAAAAAACATACAATAAGCTGGTTGCATAAGTGTGTCCACCCTTAAACTAATATTTTGTTGAAGCTGAGAGAGAGAGAGAGAGAGAGATACTGAAGTTATTCTAAACTTCAGTAGATTGACACTAAAAACATTGACCGTGAAAGTTGGAGGAAAAAAAAGATCAAGACCGTAATGTACAGTACAACCTCAGTACACCTCCCCACCCATCGCTAACTATATATAACTCCAAGATCACACAATCCTTGGAGAAGTAGCATATTCCTCAACCACAGGTACTGTCAGTCTTGCACACCTGTTTACCATATCTACATTTTGAGTTTTGATTAATGTAAGTGTTGATATGTAAGTGTGTGTGTGTGTGTGTGTGTGTGTGTGTGTGTGTGTGTGTGTGTGTGTGTGTGTGTGTGTGTGTGTTTGTGTGTTAGTATACATTCATATGCAATGAATGTTTTGATAACCAGCATATCCAAATGAAAGGAAGCCCATTTTTAATGGAGGCCTGGGAAGAAAAGTTCCACTAACTCTGACATACAAGCAGCAATGAAATTATTTTGTGGTAAACACACACATACACACACACACACACACACACACACACACACAACACACACACACACACACGTACACATTTCAGTATTTAGTGAAGTAATCAGAACACACAAAAGTATAAAAAAGCACTTTCTACTTACTACCTTAAATAAAGCACATACAGACAGAATAGATACAGGAAATCAAAATTAATGTTCACAATATTCTAACACTGGACTAAAGCAAAGTGACGTATTTACAAAGTATGGTATAGATGCTACAAATAATGTGCAGATAACAGCATTAGCTCAACAAAAAAGGCCAAAGATAGGCCAACAGCTTAACCTGTAGCTAGTGCCATCACAAATATAGCAATCATCTGATTAAATTGTTCGTAATTGCAGCTAACCATGTTGAATAAGTATTTGTACAAGTTTTTTTTTTTCAGAATGTTAACAAAATGGAAATGGTCTTGACTGGAGTTGGTAGGAGGTTCTTGATTAGACCAGCATATTCATATAAACTGCCAGCTCTTGTAATTTTCCCAGATTGTTGTCCTAAGACCTGACATGAAGGCAAGGGCAGTACAATTCAGTGACATAGTACATTGGCAGGCGATTCTATGGTGAAGGAACTGCAAGGAGGAGTTCTGTTTCCATATTTTTTAGGGGAGTTCTGTTTCAATATTTGGAAATGAAAAAGTGTCAAGAGCAACTTGCTTTAAAAGCATTTCCACTGATGAGAAAGGCTCCAAGTTCAGAGTCTAGAATTAGAAGTCTTATAGTACAGAGGCCACATATATAAGACACAAATATAGAATAACCTAGAAAGAAGAAGAGGCCACAAATTTGGATTTGGGTGATTGATGAAGGAACTTGATATAGTAAAAGGCTACCACATAACTGACTGCATCTACCACATAAGTGACTGCACTTCTTAATAGTAGTACTTAACAGTTGTAAGTTTGGAAAGTAACTAGAGCTTTAGATAGTGCTCTTTTTGTTTAAGCTGATATGAAGATTTTTTTTTTCTTGGAAAGAACTTCATCATATACAATGTATTAGAATGTGTTTCCCATGTGTAGTCTGAATATTTATTTTATTTATTTGTGTTTGCTATCCATTTAAGGGTACTAGCCCTTCAACCCCTTTCAGCCTGAGTACATACTGTACAAAATTACATAGAAATCATAATTTATTTTACTGCACAAAATTACATACATATTACATTTTCATTTCATGGCAAAATTTTGCAATATTACATACAAGTAAAACTGAAAGTCATAACAAAGAATGCACAAAATTATTTACAAGTTATCTATGTCATTGCTAAGACTTTACAAATGGTTCTTCAGGAGTACACTCCTACATGAAAAAATTCTGGTTAGATAAAATGTAATCTGGCATACATTCAAACTATAAAGTAAGTCAGCATAAGTATGTGGTGGAACATGGCTGCAGTATAAGATGAATTCTGAAAGAACATTAAGGGATCTGCTTAGCAGTTGAAGGGGGTGAGATCTTAAGATACAGGGAGATGTAAAGCTTGCAAAACATAGAGCAAAATGTGGATTAGCTAAGAGGAGAAGCTGCAAAATGGACACATTAGACTGGGGGACAAATGTGAGGTTGTACATATAAGAGACAGAACTTTAGAGATTTGAGCTAGCTTGAAATTGGCTATTAAGTTAATGCTGTGAGGAAATATGGGGGAGTACCCATCTAGCCTGTGTTAGTAAAGCATGCGTATTTGTATTTTTTGTTTAAGTGGTCAAAGTGCATCCTTTAAAATGATTTTAGATCAGTATATTGTCTAATTTGCAGTGGGATTTTGTTTCAGTTTGCAGGAACACTTTTGCAGAAGCTTCTTTCTTATTATGGGACTGAATGAGGGTGTGACTTAGTACAAAGAATTATTGTTCTGGTTTTTGAGTGCACAGTGGGAGTGTTTAATTGGTAGTTTGGATCTAAGGGGCAAAAGTATTTTTGGAGGATTTTGTGGGTAAGAGTAGTGAGAACAGTAGCTGTAGCAGGGATGGGTAGATAAATGGCTTTATGAAGGGGACATGAAGGGTGTCCATATAGCTGGGCTAAGCCGAACCAACAGACTACACTGACACTCATCTAAATTATGCTAATGTAATGAGTTGGGTGCATTGTAAAAATGGGTAATAAATAGTCCAGTTTTGGAATAAGTACATTTTAGCTGTGGGTCTTCTGACATTGAAGGTGAGATGGTTAGATATTGGGAACATAGCTTCAAGTTGGGAAATAGCCTGTCTGACCACAGTCACAGTTTGAATTTTCAGGGACAGGGTGGGTGTCAAGAGATGGACTCAGATATGTGTATTGTTGAACAGACTTTAGAATATTATTTCATGGCATGACAATTTTTAGGGTAGTATGTGGCAATGCTCACGCATGGTGTAAGAATGTAGAATGGCAATTCCAATGGATTATAAAGAAATTGAGGTCCACTGCTGAATGTTTTTAGTAAACAATGGAGTTCCCTTATGCTCAGACTTTAATAAGGAACCTTTAGAATGCAAAAAGACTTATGCCAGAGTTCTATTCAAATATCATGTTAATTTTGGAGCTTGGCTTGCAGAAGAAAACTTCATTTTTTAAATGCAATATTATCTGTTTCATTTATCTTGAATCCAATACTGCTACAAATTATGTCATCACCTATGGTGAAGATAGTTGTTATTTTTGTAATGTGTATATCGATTTTTTGGGAAAAGAAAAAAATATTTATTACCTTCGAAACCTGAAGATACAAAGTGCCCTGAGTCTAAACCACTGTCTATCAGCCATCCAAATATGGGTGTATTTTTACATTTCATGTTCTTAAACAGGAAAACAGCAGAGTTCATTATTCTAGAAATCCTCTCAGGGATTGTGGACAGGTGAGATGAAAGAGATGCAAACTATAAGTGGAAGTCTGCTACTTGAAAATGAGGATCCTTTCAGTGAGAAGGCCTGGATCAAATGTGGAAGCAGGCAACATTTATATCCAAAGTTACCATTAGGGAACTGACATCAGTAGCAATACAATTTTCTAAGTTACCATCCTGAATGTTGTTGTCATCACTAATTGAATGAAATTTAAAAGTTATAAAACTGACCTCCAAGTTCTGCCCATTTTTGGACTCCTAAACAGGAATAGACACTTTTTCACTTCTGGTTGTTTAAGTAATACTGAATTATCACTCTTTATAAAGCTGTACTGTTATTTCTAATGTATAATTATTTGTGATTGGGTTATAAGTAATGTAGCTGATGTCTGAGGAACTGGTGGAAAGATTAGATGTTTTAGAAATTATATGGAATAGTTTTCTAAAATTACCTGAAATATTCATTTGTCTGAGATAATTCCTTGTCATTGAATAATTCTGTAGTGGAACTTCATTCTATTGATTTGTGGGAATAAGGTGGTATGTCTCATAATCACTGAGATCTTATTAAGCTAACACTGGTGGTCCTCCCTGATAAGTCCTACACTGATTTCATCTTCTCCATCAGTCAGAGTCTGTGTTTTTTTCTGTATGTTCTTATGTTTGGGACATCCTCTCATCTAAAGATAAAGGGAGAGGAGGTACAGAATGAACTGGCTCCCCTTAGCAAAGATTAAGCACAAGGGCCCAATGGGCTGCTTTCCAGTACACTTAGAAATCTGATCAGTAATCTGGCAGACCCCTTGATGGAGATCTTCAGCAGGTCACCAGTAGTGCTTGGTTACTTGAAGACAGCAGGTGTGGTATCCTTGATACAGGGAAAAAGTAAAAAAATCTGTGGACATATAGACCTGTTGGTTTAATAGCAGTGGTAAGGAAGATCCTAAACAGAATTATGAGAGGAAGGCTAGTAGTATTATTAGTTGACAACTACCAAGACAGTAAACAACAAGGACTCATGACAATGATTTGTCAGTCACAAATGATCCAGTTTTGATGAGGACATCATAGGTGACCTTGACAGGGATGTATCAACAGCTATGACCAAGCAGAATTTCAGCAAGGTATATGACTTGGTGCCACACAGGCAGTTGAAGAAAAGTAAAATGGAGGGGGGTGTGATTAGCCCCAAGACCTAGGAACTGGATTACTGCATGGATAAAAGACAGCACACAGTGGGTTTTAGGGAGAAGAAAATTCCTCCATTTCTTTCTTAGAATGGGCATGCCTTCATTGAAGGTTGGGCATCGAGCTGGCACCTCGGCACCATAAAAATCTACTGCCAATCATTAGTGGACCGGAATTCCGCTGTGACGACCCCTAACCGGGAGAAGCCAAAAGAAAAAGAAGAAGAAGAACTGCATCTCTCACAATTGTCTGTTTCAGGATTAAGTGGTTGTCAGTATACGTGAGACAAATGCTACGTTGCCTCAGGATGCCCGTGTCCATCAGGCTGGCTACAGAGATGGAAGGAAACTGCAGAAAGCTACATAATGGATGTTGCATCAACTTGTTAGAAGGAATCTAAAGGAAAGTGACTAGAAGAATCTGTAGGACAGTAGGAAAGGGCTGAAACCAGATTAGAGAAACTAGAGCTCTTTTTAAATGAGACAAGAAAAGATATGGGAATGTGATATTAGTGTACACGATCATATTAGAGAGATATGAAAGGGGTCATCCAGAACAGAAAGGGCAGAGGGGGAAGGAAGGAGATGCAGGCAGCAGAATGTAGGAACTAACCACTCTATGATGATCCAAAAGTACTTCTTCACAAAGGAGGCTGTAAACTCACTGGATGGACTACAAGAATGGGTGGCGCAATGGGAATACAAAAAGGGACTCTGACAGGCTTATTGTCCTCTTCTGCCATCCACAAATGTAATGTAATCTTGCTGTATGTGAATTCTGACCCCTGCAATTGCCATGCCTCACTGCTTGATAACAATGTTGTTATGAAACACATTGGCATCATAAGCAAAAACATGCATATTAGGCATTTTTGCAGCCAATCTGTAGTTTCTCAGCCCCAAGACTATGGGATGTGCTCCGTCATTGTTCAATGGAATGCCTTATGACAATGCTCTCTACTAAGTCAGTCTGTTCTTTGTAAACTATTCTTATCAAGCTCTTTCTATGCTTTCCAGACTCAGTCATAGCATGCATTTTATAAAAACTTCTCTGTTCTTAATCACCCAGCCTCTGCATTAATTCCTATACTTTTGGGCCCACGTTGTGTTCAAACAATGGGCTCTTGCTGTTACCATTTTTGCTTTTTTTGTAGACTGTTAGACACTGCTTAGCAGGTTTTATGATTTTCTCAGTTTGTCTAATACGTACCTTTATATGTATTTTATATTACAAATTAGAAGACATGCTGAGCCATGTTATTTCTAAATACTAGGCATCCTTCAATATGTAACTAAATATTTTATGCAACAACACTTTCATTGGATCCACCAAGGACTGCAGAAATGCAGTTCAAGATGTTACAAAGGTTCATGCTGGCATGACAATATGCATAAGACATGTGGCACGAGGAACCAGAAAAAGAGCAGACACCTGACAATTCCATCTGCCTGGTAACAGAGAGAGACAGATAGCATATAACAGTAAACACTCCTAATTTTCTGATAATTTTTGATAATAGCTAGGCGTCCCATTAGTAAATAATTTCATTTTGATCAGTGACATAAGAGGTAGTACACTCATCTGTGGTGCAGGCTGTGAGTTCTATTCCCACACCAAGCAGATGGATTGCTTGTGCTACTTACCTTAGTGTGTCCTCCTTTGGATGAGATGTTAAACCAAGGTCCCATTTGCCTGAGTCAGTGGTAGCTCATGTGGATGTAAAAGGTCCAATGGCATCAATTGAAAAGAATAGGGGTCCTTTATTTATATACAAAAATAATTCTTATTTACAAAATACTTATAAATATTTACAAATATACAGATATAGAAATCTGTTTACACATATTCATAATTTCCTTTACAATCATATTAAATTTTCATCCCTGTTAGACCCATCTCCTTTTTTCATAACCACCACCTGAGTTTACTTAATATTGCTTCTAAAATCCGTTTACCACTAATGGAAATTTAATTTATTCTTTCATTCCATATTCCATAAAGTATCTTTTTATCTATTATTTTAACATAATCTTTACTTCTATTCTTATAATATTCATATTTGATCATATCCATGTTTATTTTATCCACTTCTTTTATATCTTCAAAAAAATCTTCTTTACATAGTTTTCCCCATACATTTTTTCTCTTTTACATTTCAAAAACACATGTTCCATAGAATATGTTTACATTTGCAAGAAGAAACAGCTATCACTTTTCTTTTTATATGGTATATTT
The DNA here is from genome assembly GCF_019279795.1 of Protopterus annectens. NCBI lineage: Eukaryota > Metazoa > Chordata > Ceratodontiformes > Protopteridae > Protopterus > Protopterus annectens. The sequence continues at coordinate 10,372,650 of NC_056739.1, forward strand.
GTATCTTCTATTCTGTTACCAGTCTCCACAAAATATCTTGACATTCTACTTTCTAATTTCAACCTTTCCTCATTATTTTTATAGCTTTATTTTTTTTCATCTGTTAGATTTTCCCATGGTTTTACACAGTAATGTTTTATCATTACATTCCTATGCCATACTTTTCTATCTTTTTCCACATCATCAATTTTTATTTTCCACAAAACTATTTTTGGTATCATTTTATTTCTTAATTTATACATTCTTTCTCTTTTACTCTTTTTTACCATACCTCAAAGTTTATCATACTTGTATTCATACATTTTTAGTACTAGTCTCTCATATTTTTCAGTTTTCCAGTTTAACACTTTGTACAATTTAATGAAGCGGCATATACCACTGGGTAAATTAACCCTAAACCACATACTTCTTTATTTACATACAAAACTCCTCTTTTTACTGGGCTTAATATAGAACCCCATATAAATGAAACAATATCTGCAATAATTCCTTTTCAAATACTGTTGGCAACATAAATACACTTGCTAAGTATGCTATTTTCTCATCAGTACTAAATTTATCAAATAAGTCTTTTTTCTGAAGAATAATTTATTTGTCCTCCAGAAAATACAGGTTTGTTTTGTTTCTTCTATTTTTTTCCATTGAATCTATTTACATCTTTATTCCCAGAAGTTATACCCAACAAAGAAATTTAATTCACTGTAAAATATATACCCCTTACATTTACTGTATCACTTACACCTTTACTTTTATCTTTATTTAAAGCTATCCCTATTATCCCTAGACACTCATTTGTGAACATTATTATATCTTTTACCCAAATATTTTTTGCAATCATTATAATGTCATCTTCGTATTTCAACAGAACTGGAATTCTTAACCCTTCAGGTGTTATATACCTATCTCCTTCAGTTTCTAATTTATTTCATATACTGTCACATTCATAGCTAATGCAAAAAGAACACAACTCATTGGACATCCCTGTCTTACACCACTCTTCATATATACACCTCTGGCTTAACTAGCCAGCTATAAATATTTTTACTTTATTATTACTGTACACAAACAAACATTACTGTACACTGACACACATCATTTACTAACTTTCTCACTTATATTTTCATTATTACCCATAATATTTCATATCCAGTTGTGTCAAATGCCTTATTAAGGTCTCCTATCATGATTTTTGCTTTGTTTCTATTTATAATATTATCCACAATTTCTTTATCATTAATAATTATTGACAGCCTTTCTCCTTTATACTATTTATACAATCTTCCATAATATTTTCCATTTTAGTTTCAAATCACTTTTATTTATTTATTTTACATTTTTATTTTACATTTGTTAACCGGGTAGTGTCAGGCTGGGCCAAGGAGCCCATTTTCAGCGGAGACCTGGGGAGAAAAGCTACACACACATTAGCATTGAACAACAATGGTAGAAAAATAATGAAAAGCAAATTACATATAAAAAAAATATATACTTAATGCAAATGAATACAAGTATATTCAAGAAGACTAGAGATTGTACTGTAGAACAGTATTGTAGATAATGAATATCAAGTGAAATAAAATTGATTTACTGTTACTGTTTACTTTGCCATGTTTTTTTCACGGGCCTATATTATGATGTCGAATGATAAAAAGAGCGAACGCTCATTTATCGAGATCTAAAATTCGAAAGCACTGAATGCTGAACACATGGAACAGGGATTTCTTTCCCAGGGAAAAAAATCACTGGGCTGTTTTCAGGACTTTGCCATTTCCTCCACTGTGGTGCGATCTCAAAGTTGGTATATTTAAGTAGGGGGTGTGCCTCCCACATCAGGGATTGTGGTTGGCGAAGCCCCCCCCCCCACTTTATTTTGTGTTTGGATTTGTTTTTTTTGTTTGTTTTTTTTTTTTCAGAGCAGTTTTTTTTTGCCTGGGAAAAATAAATCTCTGTTATATGTGTTCGACTTTTACTGCTTTTGGTGTTTAGTGTTTGATAAAAGAGCGTTTGCTCTTTTTATCATTCAACATTGTGATATAGACCCTTTTTTTCACTACATTTTCTTTTCTTTAAACATTTCTTGTACATATTGTACTATACTATTCATAACCTAAGTTATTTGTATTTCTCCTTCTGCATTTTTATTTCTCTCATTATACTACCATCTTCCTTTATTAATCTGCTTAAGTAACTTAATACTTTTTTTCCCCTCAAAACAAATATCTTTGCTCTTATAACAGTTCTTGTATTTTTCTTGATTTCTTTCATATTTTGCTTTTTCTTTGTCAACGTACTATAATTATGTTCTAAATCTTCCAATGCATCATTATATGTTAGCTTATAATTTTCTTCCAACATTTTTTAATTTTTTCTTTAACTATAATCCACCATCCAGACCATTTTTTTATAAAATGTTTTCATAGCAATATGGTCTTTCCATCTGTGCTTTCTCATATTAATCCTCTTTTTATTCCTTTGCCTGTTTTTATATATTCCTTGTTTTCCTTTAACTCTAGCCATATTGTAAGATATTATTGCTTGAACTGCTTCCTTTTCTCCTATAATTAAACCTTTTGATACTATAAAATAATCTATTTCACTTCTATACACATCACTTATGAAGTCCATGAATTTTTGTCCCAAAGTTTTAACTTACCGCATCTTATAACCACTAACATTTTTCTAATGTCATTTCCTTTCTTTTCACACTTGCCTCTTAGATCACAATTAAAGTTTCCTGTTATTATAATATTCATATCTGTAACTGCATGGTCTAAAATCTGATAAAATAAGCTTTCCTTTCTTTACAATATGTATAAACATAGGTTATAATTCTATACACTTGTTTTTTCCATTTTAAGTTGGTTAATCTTCCTATTTTTGCTAAAGTTACATTTTAATTTCATTACTGTATTTCTACAGAATGCAACTATTTCAGAACATCTCTCATTTCCAAAATTCCAGATTATCTTTCCTCTCCATCATTTCTCTCTTTGTAATCTTTCTTAATTTGTTAAAAATCTTGTCTTCCCAATTTGCATCTTCTTCATCATTTATTTCAGAGCCTTCTTTTGTGTCATCTTTATTATTTTTTCTCATCCCATTTTTCTTCTATTTCTACCACTTCTAAAATTTCTTCTTTATTCATTTTCTGTATTTTTCTTTTTTCTTACTCTCATTTTCATTTCTGCAATCCATCCATAAACATTTAATTCTGTTACATTTGTAAAATTTTAATTCACATTTTGGCATCATGTATCATTTCTCCACAAATATATTTTTTTTGTCACAGTTATTTATCAAATGTTGTTCTTTTCCAAAAAAAAAAAAAGAGCTTTAAGTTGTCCTCAGTATTTTATGACACCCCTATTCCCCTACAAATTTATACTGTTTGGTATATGTATAATATTTTCCCTTTTGATTTTTAACTCAGTATTACAATCCAGCCACCAATCCATAAACCCCTTTTATCATATGTCCAGTACTTCTTTACATAAGTTTTCAAATGGTCTTTCAAAGTCTCTCTTTCTACAGCTGTTCAAAATTGTACATGAATTTTCTTTTTTGGTTTCATTGGTAAATGCTTTAAATGCATAAAGATTCCATGGGTTACAGTCTTTCTTTCTTTTTTCATATTCCCCAATAAAATTTTCCCACACTTTATACCTGTCAGTTGTTTTGTCTTCTTTACTTTGAATCCTTACTATGTACTTCTGTTTTTCACTTTCTTCTGTTTTCTTTTCTGCTACTCCACTTTTGCCTTCTTTTACTTTCTTTGCATAATAAAATAAACCACAAAAAATTATCCAAAAAGGTGCAAAGTCCATGATACCAGGCAAGCAAAGGTTAAAACAGTTGATCACAATTTAATTCACTTTAAAAACACAGCCAATAATTAAAATCCAATATACAACAAGCTATTTGGTCCTTGACCATTCAGAAACTTTATCAAAGTATAGACAAGCTCTAGACATGCTGTTTAAATACTGCCAGTGCCTACTCATCAGCCGATAAGAACCTTACTGTGTTACATATTAATGTAGTAAACCTAACCACCCTTTAACAGTTTGTATCTCTGTTCTCATGCAGTTATAATATTCACCTTCATAACTCATATATGTGATACTGCAATACTTAAACCATAAGTCCTTGATGGTGATAAGGTAATATAGGTTGTATATTAATCCTATAATTACTATGGCAGCTATTTATGTTCGATTTAGTTATCAAACATATTACAATTCATATATGTGTGTTGTATATGGTTTGTGTATATCATCTTAAAAACTGTGGGGTTGTTGTATGATTTCTTCATTTAAGGACTTAAGGGTGGTTAGGTTTACAAATTTAATATGTAACACAGTAAGGTTCTTATTGGCTGATGAGTAGGTTAGAGACGAAAGCGCTTGTTGTATATTGAATTTTAATTATTGGCTGTGTTTTAGAGTGAATTCAATTGTGATCAACTGTTTTGACCTTTATATTTGCCTGGTATCTTGGACTCTGCACACTTCCTCTACATATGTTTTCTTTTTCATCTCACCACTATTTTTCAGTATTGTCTCTGCATCCCCCTTTTGTACTTTCTCCATAATGTCCTCCCAGGAAACATCTCTTTCATTTTCTGGCTCACTTTGCATCACAGTTTCTTTAAGTAAATCATCCCACAAACCTCCCAACTGGAGGGTTGTAATTATGCATCCATCATTTACTGACTCATCCCCATCAAACAGATTTCTTTGAAATATTTCTGTACAATCCTGCACATATTCCCAGGCCTTGATATTTGCTTCCTCCTCAGTTTCGTTCATCACTCCATCATTTCCTTCTCTCTCCATCTGCCTCCCTGTTTCTATGGGCCACCACTGTGCCTGGAATGAAAACACGAAGTGCTCATCCAAAATGGGTCTCACTCACAACAATGACTAATAGGGAAAGTTCCCCAATGCCCTGGCCAAATTTTTCCTAGTAGTAAAACTACACCTCAGATCTCCCCTGAAAACAGGCTGTTAGCCTAGTGGGAATAACCCAGTCAACAAACAAACAAACAATAAATAAGTAATCAAATAGCAGCATAGTTTTATAGCTTTAGATTAAGATAGTTTAATCTCATCTACCATAACAGATTGATTGAAAAATATAGCATGGAAACTGCTTTATGAAAATAAATGCTTGGTGATTGCATCTTATTGCCTACATTTGCACCCATGTTCCTAATGAACAGAGGCAGCCTGTGAACACTTGTTGAGCACAAGTCTATATTGTAATATGTAAGAAATGTGTACAAATGTACAAGTGGAACAGGAGCAGAAGTAAGGACTCAAGCCAGTTTACAAAAATTCAAAAATATCCAGATGGTAAAATCCAAAAGTAGAGTCAAATCAATATTAGTAAAATCCACAAAAGTTTATTCAATTATAAACGTATGAGCACTTTCATTACATTAGCTTCATCAGATCCATATTAAAAAACACAGAAAATGGCTCTGTATATATATATATATATATATATGACGTAAAATTAATTAACCAATCAAGGTAAATAAATTAAATTAACCCTACCTATCCATTTAAAGAGACAATACCTATAGATAAAAATTGTAATATATAACTCTCATAAACCTAAAAGACAGAAAAATGAGAATAGATGCATATCAATATGACACAAATCATTTACATAAACACTGAAGTATATAAAATATAAATACAGAAAGAGAATATAAATATATATATATATATATATATATAAATATAAAAACAATATATTAATAGGACAGCCATATATACCTAGAGTATATAAATTATTTTATGTGTCTACACTGTCTCAGATTAGGTTTAATTGATGCCCTTTCATTGAGACCTGATCCTCTGTCAGCTCTCAATAAAATAATCCAGCCACTTTCTTTACCTTCAGTATATGACATAATGTCACCACCCCTCTTATCTGGGTTGATAACTTCTAACACCCTGAATAAAAATTCATGGTCAATACCATGCTGGATAACATGTTTAGCTAGGGCATTATGTAACGTACCCTTCCTGATGTGATATCTATGTTCTCTCATCCTATCTCGAAGTGGGCGGTTGGTCTTGCCCACATAGAAGGAGGAACAGATCTTACAGACAGCTAAATATACTACATGTGCAGTCATGCAATTCGCATCAGCTCTCATATAAAATATCTTATACAGATCTGGATGAAAAAACAGTGTACTGCCATCAATGAGCGAGCAAAAATTACATTGACCACAAGGTTTAGTACACCCTGTCTTATTAAGAAGTCTATCAGACTTAGGGTAACATAGTAGCCTTTTTAAGTTACTTTTGTTCTTAAACAAAAAAATGTGGTACATCCCCAACTATCTGTTTAAGATCTTCATCAACTTGCAAGACACTCCAATATTTATTAACAATCTCCCTGACCTCAAAATGGTCAGATGAGAAAAACGTAGAAAACCTTACATGAGGCTCAATCCTTTTTTCTATGACTCCACTACTAGCACAAGCAGGTCCAAAGTATGGCATTGGTACTGTTGAGCATAACTTATATGTTTCTTCCAAATAGTGATTCACCTCTCCTATTTCATACCCTCTAACTAATAATCTGTTCCTTAAACTCTCCAAATCATTCATGAACCCACTATCCATAGGATTTAATCTAGAGGCCCTAATGGCTTGTCCTTTCATAATATTTCTAAATATGAAGGGTGGGTGCATACTAGATCTCAAAAGTAACATGTTGCAATGACATGCCTTTCGATAGACACCTGTATTTATGAGGCCACTGGGTAACCTCTCAATATAAAGATCTAAAAACTCAATTTTATGGTTGGAATGTTGCATAGTAAATTTGAGACAAGTAGTTAAATCATTCATGATGGTGTACATAGATGTCAACTGTGTTGACGTCCCCTTCCATAAAAGAAAAAGGTCGTCCACAAACCGTCGATAAAAAACTACATGTTCCTTAAATAACACCTCACGAAATAATACGTGCTCTTCCCAGTATGCTAAAAACATGTTGGCGTAGCTATTCGCACATGGTGTGCCCATAGCTACGCCATCACATTGTCTATAAATAACATCCTTAAACATAAAGATGTTATTTTCAAGAACCAATTCTAAAAAATGAACAATCAAGTCTATCATAATTTCTGAATAATCACTATGCTGTCTAAGATATGCAGAGACATATGTGAGTCCAAGTCCATTCGGAATAACTGTAAAAAGGGATTGGACATCAAATGTGACAAACAAGCAATCATTTATAGAGCTTTGCTGTTTGATACATTCATAAAGTTCAATAAGGAATTGTTTGGAATCTCGTAACACAAAGATATTGTTATTCAATACATGCCTAAGATGTTTCTCAATGAAAACCAATAGATGTTCAGTAACCCAACCTCTACCTGAGACAATAGGTCTCATAGGTGGATCAGTTGGGTCCTTATGTATCTTCGGTAGTCCATGTATAATAGGAATGACAGGTCTCTGAATGGAAAGATAATCAAATAAATCTCTCTCTATTAAATTAATTTTAAAAATATCCAATAAAACAAAACCTACATAGCTAATTGTTTCTTGCACTGCTTCAATAGTAGTAATCTCATAAAACTTATCATGTAACATGGTTTCCATAGAGGTATCATAGTGTGATAAATCCATGACCACAACTCCACTACCCTTATCAGCAGGTCTAATAATAATAGTGGAGTCATTTTGTAGTTTTTTGAGACTAGATCTCTCCTTAAAGGTAAGATTGTCATACTTCTTAAACTTCCTATTTTTCCTATTGCTATAATAGCTATGCAACTCATCCTCTGTTAATTTCCAAAATGCCTCAACTAGAGGATGATTAACAGGAACATATTCACTCAAATCCTTAAATACAAATCCACTGATTTCAGTTAGGTCATTGTTATATCCTTTATATAAATACTTAAGCATCACGCTCCTACAAAATAATTTAAGGTCAGTTATAGTGTCCATCAACCTGCTCTGATTTTTAGGGATAAAATTTAACCCTTTACTTAATAAACTAATATCATCTTTTGTTAATATCACACTAGATAAATTATATACTAATGCTTGTTTGCCCACATTTTCTTCAGGGTTTGATGATGTAAAGATTCCCCTGACAATTTTCTTTTCTGTCTGCCCCGACTCATGGAGCGTGATCTCCGCGGACCTTTCTCCATTCGTACGGGCAAAGGAAAAGACAAATCAGAATTCATACTGGGCTCAGCAAAATCACTCTTAGTCTTAGGTCTAACTACAGGCTCAGGTTTATCAGATAATACAGGCTTATTCTTGACTACATGCACATCTGGGTACAGATTAATATCTGAGTGCATACTAGGATGCATAATATGTATAACATCTGTTGAATCATTACAATTATCGGCAGCAACTTCATTAATTAATACTTTTTCATTAATTGATCCAGCCATATCATTTGTTATAACATTTTCAAAACACCTTTGTGGTTGACTAGATTCTACAATAACAGCATTCTCGTATTCGTTCCTTTCAACAATGGCACCAGACATAGCTGTCTTATTGTGTCTATGATGTATAATATTCTTAATACAGTCCTGTCCAGCACCATTAATGTTATATGTCCTATCTTTGTTTGATACGGTAATGATACAAATGATACGGCTGGATCAATTAATGAAAAAGTATTAATTAATGAAGTTGCTGCCAATAATTGTAATGATTCAACAGATGTTATACATATTATTCATCCTAGTATGCACTCAGATATTAATCTGTACCCAGATGTGCATGTAGTCAAGAATAAGCCTGTATTATCTGATAAACCTGAGCCTGTAGTTAGACCTAAGACTAAGAGTGATTTTGCTGAGCCCAGTATGAATTCTGATTTGTCTTTTCCTTTGCCCGTACAAATGGAGAAAGGTCCGCGGAGATCACGCTCCATGAGTCAGGGCAGACAGAAAAGAAAATTGTCAGGGGAATCTTTACATCATCAAACCCTGAAGAAAATGTGGGCAAAAAAGCATTAGTATATAATTTATCTAGTGTGATATTAACAAAAGATTATATTAGTTTATTAAGTAAAGGGTTAAATTTTATCCCTAAAAATCAGAGCAGGTTGATAGACACTATAACTGACCTTAAATTATTTTGTAGGAGCGTGATGCTTAAGTATTTATATAAAGGATATAACAATGACCTAACTGAAATCAGTGGATTTGTATTTAAGAATTTGAGTGAATATGTTCCTGTTAATCATCCTCTAGCTGAGGCATTTTTGAAATTAACAGAGGATGAGTTGCATAGCTATTATAGCAATAGGAAAAATAGGAAGTTTAAGAAGTATGACAATCTTACCTTTAAGGAGAGATCTAGTCTCAAAAAACTACAAAATGACTCCACTATTATTATTAGACCTGCTGATAAGGGTAGTGGAGTTGTGGTCATGGATTTATCACACTATGATACCTCTATGGAAACCATGTTACATGATAAGTTTTATGAGATTACTACGATTGAAGCAGTGCAAGAAACAATTAGCTATGTAGGTTTTGTTTTATTGGATATTTTTAAAAGTAATTTAATAGAGAGAGATTTATTTGATTATCTTTCCATTCGGAGACCTGTCATTCCTATTATACATGGACTACCGAAGATACATAAGGACCCAACTGATCCACCTATGAGACCTATTGTCTCAGGTAGAGGTTGGGTTACTGAACATCTATCGGTTTTCATTGAGAAACATCTTAGGCATGTATTGAATAACAATATCTTTGTGTTACGAGATTCCAAACAATTCCTTATTGAACTTTATGAATGTATCAAGCAGCAAAGCTCTATAAATGATTGCTTGTTTGTCACATTTGATGTCCAATCCCTTTTTACAGTTATTCCGAATGGACTTGGACTCACGTATGTCTCTGCATATCTTAGACAGCATAGTGATTATTCAGAAATTATGATAGACTTGATTGTTCATTTTTAGAATTGGTTCTTGAAAATAACATCTTTATGTTTAAGGATGTTATTTATAGACAATGTGATGGCGTAGCTATGGGCACACCATGTGCGAATAGCTACGCCAACATGTTTTTAGCATACTGGGAAGAGCACGTATTATTTTGTGAGGTGTTATTTAAGGAACATGTAGATTTTTATCGACGGTTCGTGGACGACCTTTTTCTTTTATGGAAGGGGACGTCAACACAGTTGACATCTATGTACACCATCATGAATGATTTAACTACTTGTCTCAAATTTACTATGCAACATTCCAACCATAAAATTGAGTATTTAGATCTTTATATTGAGAGGTTACCCAGTGGCCTCATAAATACAGGTGTCTATCGAAAGGCATGTCATTGCAACATGTTACTTTTGAGATCTAGTATGCACCCACCCTTCATATTTAGAAATATTATGAAAGGACAGGCCATTAGGGCCTCTAGATTAAATCCTATGGCTAGTGGGTTCATGAATGATTTGGAGAGTTTAAGGAACAGATTATTAGTTAGAGTGTATGAAATAGGAGAGGTGAATCACTATTTGGAAGAAGCATATAAGTTACGCTCAAAAGTACCAATGCCATACTATGGACCTGTTTGTGCTAGTAGTGGAGTCATAGAAAAAAGGATTGAGCCTCATGTAAGGTTTTCTACGTTTTTCTCATCTGACCATTTTGAGGTCAGGGAGATTGTTAATAAATATTGGAGTGTCTTGCAAGTTGATGAAGATCTTAAACAGATAGTTGGGGATGTACCACATTTTTTGTTTAAGAACAAAAGTAACATAAAAAGGCTACTATGTTACCCTAAGCCTGATAGACTTCTTAATAAGACAGGGTGTACTAAACCTTGTGGTCAATGTAATTTTTTGCTCTCTCATTGATGGCAGTACACAGTTTTTTCATCCAGATGTACATAAGATATTTTATATGAGAGCTGATGCGAATTGCATGACTGCACATGTAGTATATTTAGCTGTCTGTAAGATCTGTTCCTCCTTCTATGTGGGCAAGACCAACCGCCCACTTCGAGATAGGATGAGAGAACATAGATATCACATCAGGAAGGGTACGTTACATAATGCCCTAGCTAAACATGTTATCCAGCATGGTATTGACCATGAATTTTTATTCAGGGTGTTAGAAGTTATCAACCCAGATAAGAGGGGTGGTGACATTATGTCATATACTGAAGGTAAAGAAAGTGGCTGGATTATTTTATTGAGAGCTGACAGAGGATCAGGTCTCAATGAAAGGGCATCAATTAAACCTAATCTGAGACAGCGTAGACACATAAAATAATTTATATACTCTAGGTATATATGGCTGTCCTATTAATATATTGTTTATATATATATATATATATATATATATATATATATATATATATATATATATATATATATATATATATATTTATATTCTCTTTCTGTATTTATATTTTATATACTTCGGTGTTTATGTAAATGATTTGTGTCATATTGATATGCATCTATTCTCATTTTTCTGTCTTTTACGTTTATGAGAGTTATATATTACAATTTTTATCTATAGGTATTGTCTCTTTAAATGGATAGGTAGGTTTAATTTAATGTATTTACCTTGATTGGTTAATTAATTTTACGTCATATATATACAGAGCCATTTGCTGTGTTTTTTAATATGGATCTGATGAAGCTAATGTAGTGAAAGCGCTCATCCATTTATAATTGAATAAACTTTTGTGGATTTTACTAATATTGATTGGACTCTACTTTTGGATTTTACCATCTGGATATTTTTGAATTTTTGTATACTGGCTTGAGTCCTTACTTCTGCTCCGGTTCCGCTTGTACATTTGTACACATTTCTTACATTTTATATTTTTTTGGGGAATGAGAGCGTTTACCTGTGCAGCAGCTGGTTTGATTTACGTCTATATTGTAATAGTAAAATTACTTGGGTACTGAGATATCATCACTATTTTACTAAATTTGGGGTAAGCTTAGCTAGTCTTAAAATGGCTGTTGGGCCAGTAGACCTGTAATCACCCATGAACCTGTGAGTGCATCTGTAAATATCATTGTTTCATTGAGTGGCTATTTCACAGATCACTACATCATAAAAAGTTGCAATGTTCATACATTTGTGTAAAGCTATGAAAATCCATATCATCCACAAAAAAACAAAAAAAATATTTTTTTGCAAGTGGTTAGCCCCCCCCCCCATACTTCCACAATGTATATGTGGGGTGTTGTCTGTGCCTCCTAGATATATATTCCCACTGTGTGGTTGTACCAGCTTTAAACATAGGAATCCTGCATTAGATGAAATACATATTTGCTTAACAGCTCTGTGACTTTGTGCTAGTAATCAGTGTCAGGGTGAACTAGACATCTGCTTCTGCTCCTTTTTCTGTTAGCCTTACATTTTCAGTGAACCAATAATTTCCAACTGCAGGTGCCTGGAACACCCTTGAATCCACCACCAGTCCTTCCAGGAGGATAGTAACTTACTAAGTTTGGTATCCGTCTGTAAACAGCTAGTACCTAGATTGACTTTTATTTGTTACCTTCTTTGGCTGTCTCATCATCTACCAGATGCATTCATAACAAGTATTCATAGCTAATTTAAAACAGTAGGTGATCTGTATACACTCAGGATTTGTAAGAGACCACAAACTTGCAAACATGTTTCCTGGCATTTCCTGAGAGTCCCCTCCCACAAGTCAGGCTTGGGAATTGTGAAAACTTCATAGGTTATGTTTCACTCTTAGTTGACTTCATTTATAGTACATAATTTCTGATTAATATATATATATATATATATATATATATATATATATATATATATATATACTGACATAGCTTCCATATTCTGTGCATTACGGTTTATTTTTACACTTGCAAATAATAAATATACATACAATACTTTAATTACAGTTGTTCTCATTTCCTAAGTGGCACACCAGCTCCAAGAAAATATGCTGTATAATTTGGTGCTTTCAAGAGAAGAGAGTACACTAGTAAACTGCCTCATTATAAGGCTAGCTTTGCTACAGTAGAGGGATAAAGGACTGACTACTGCCAGATGACGTGAGTTTAACTAGTTTCTTGGGCACCTGATGGAGCTGGCAGAGGAGGATGTGCATCCCCATCCAGGTGTGGCAGTGCTGGACATGCACTACCACTGTCCCCAAGAGAAGGTATGGTAAAGCGAATACATGGGCAGTGCATGGGTGTTAGGCTCATCAAACCACTGCTCATAGCTTTCAGCACAGGTGTGTTTGGAAGCAGACAGTCACATGGAAAAGACATTGTGTGATTCTACATTGATGCAATAACACATGCCCCTGCCCAGGGGAGGGGTCATGCTATTACAAAAGTCGGTACTTACGTATTATCGCAACCACCGGATTCTAAACAACTCATTCTACAGTTGTGCATGGTCAGGATGGGTAGACAGCATGAGTTTAAGTAAAACTGCTGCAGCAGTACGGTGTGAGTTGGATGTCAATGTTTTGCGACTGATTTCCCCCCTTCCAACGTTTCAGTAATATTTACCATAGATATTCATTTAAAAAATTCCTAACACACTGAACATGTGTCAGACATTTTCAACCTGGAACTTGAGGAACATCAACTTTTTAATAATAACAATGAGGAACATTCATCTTAATGAGGTACACATGGGAGGTATGTTTTAAATGCCCCTCACACCTAAATTGTGTCCTGGCAGTGCTTTAAAATAGGGAAGTTGTGAATTTGTTCCGGTGTGAAGGAGTAATACAAACAGTCGTGATCGGTTTTCGCTCACCAAAGTCTGTTCATGCATGCTCACTTGTAATCCAAGTATAGACTATAGTATAGCATGATACTCAGGCATAAGCAGTCACACCATCCAAAGGGCGATACATGTATGGAGACTGCAAAAGAGACACACTCTTGAAAAAATCAGCACAGACATAAAACAGATGTTTGTGAATGCAATATCACAAGGTTAAAGCACATTACTGTGAAATTTCACTTAGGCAATGACACAAACAAACCCAAAAGATTCCATACCCAAACCAAAAGTTTCACAGTCACTCCAGTGCAGGATTGTGCCTAATACATATTTTAAATAAAGTAATGCAATGCGATATGATTTCAACCTATTATTTAGAAAAGAAGTGCCTCTCCTCTTGAAGTTGCCCTCATTAACAGGAGGCGATCTGTTTTCGTCAAATATGCTGCCAAAGTTATTTAACAATTAGATCCAGTAACAATGCTTCTGTTTCATGCCATATATTGCAAAGTCTGTCTCTAATATTGTATATAAACAAAGTCTGCCTCTAATATTATGGGGCGATCACCAAACATCCCGACCATGCACAACTGAAGAACGAGTCATTTAGAACCTGGTGGTTGCGATAATACGTAAGTACCCAAAAGTCTTCATTCCTGGAATGCTGGCAAGGGCATAAAACATCGTCATGGTACCTAAATGATGTTTCCTTCCATGCTGTTCTTGCCATCATCTTGAGTGAAATTCCCAAGTAGGAAAATAAATGACTGGTGGGAATGCTGGCAAAATTACACAAAAATAAAATTGTCACATTATACTTAAGACTAGAAACTGGTTATGCGTTTTACAAATGTAGCCTGAAAAAAAGGAATTATATAAACAAAAAGAATATATATGAATATAACTATATATATATATATATATATATATATATATATATATATATATACACATATATATACACACACACACACACACACACACACACACACACGCACACAGAAACAAATGCATTGCTCTAATGAAAGACTGTCTATTTGGATTACAGAACATATTTTTCCAAACTTTGCAAAATAATGTGAAGTGAACACTGAAAAAATAATTCAGAAAGAAAGTTCTATTACCCTCTATTGTCTGTGTATTTCAAAACACTGTACATTTTCTGACAAATGATGGGAGAAAACTCAGAGAACAGGAGTAAATAAAACAATGTTTCTTAATCACCATAGCAGCATCGAAAGAACGAGACAAGCTTCATGATATGTCATAACAGAAATATAGCCATCAAGTGCAGATGCAAAATTAGTTTCTTGATAAGAAAATTTGTAATATTTTGATACTCATTGTGTGAAGAAATAATACACTGATTTACCACACTTTCCGGTATGTGACAGCTGCTTGTAACCGTTTTGTAACAGGCAATCAGTTTTAGTAAGCATATAAGCCCCCTTGTATGCTTCATGCCAAAAGCAGCAGTCTTGGAACTGGTTGGTGGAGAACACTACCGAACAGTACCAGAATTGTGGGTAAACCTGACTAAACACTCAGTCCTAAATGGCCATGACTGAAACAGCACCCCATGGTCCAGTCCTCCTATCTAAATTAATAAATGCAGCAGCCTGCAGTGTAAGTACTGCAAAGGTGAATCTAAATGGACATCAACGGGCAGAAAGAGTAGAACAATGATAACACAGATGGACTACATTAAAATAAAACAAGACTGACACAGTACAGTGCTCCAGCTTACTAGAAATAAAAGCCAGCTGAAACTAACGGTCAAATTATAATTGCCACAGTTTCATGAAGCCATTTTGCATATGGTGTGGAATTAAGAAAATCCATTTAAGTGTCGACTTTGCTACTGCCAGTTTAAATGGTAACAAGAATATCAACATCAATGTGTATAAGCCAGCATTCAACATCAGGCATTTACAACAGGAAGAATATGTATAATTTAATGTTCACCTTCTAAATAATATTTCAGTCATCTATACAAATGCATGAGCTTAAACCAAATGTATTGTTATACAATATTTTCAGCTATTCTTCCATTTCTAACTCTCTCTCAGCTGTTTTCTTATTTCTCCTTTCCTTAACTTTTCATTCAGGATTGATGCGCCAGTCTGAATTCTAGCCACCCAGTCTCGAGTGAACAAGCAATCCAACTATTACTAAGGGATTGCTACTAACATCAGGCATCTTTCTAACAAACTGCATGAAGTCAAATTTCTGAAGAACAAAACTACCATACTTGTATAGTTTTCTATTTGTCTGCTGTGCTTATGTTTTATTATTTTTGCTTGTTATATGAACAATATGTGGGAATTGCTTACTTTCATTATTGCTAATTCACCTAATCTTCTATGTCTCTGTGCTTAACTGGCATACAGAAGCAGATATTTTCTTGTTATGACAACATTTCTGTCTGGTGCTAAACATTAAGTAGATATAGCAGCACCTCCTTCAGTGACAGTAATTCATGTAACAAAAGTCTCCTGATTTTTACCTTGAGCCTCCAACTCCCCTTCAAACTTCTCTGTGTTATGTGCCTGCTTACAGACATTAGTTCTCACTAACACATGGGTTCTCTGCTCACTTAACTGCCTTCCCACTCTCAATCCCCTAGTCATCCCCCAGTCTTTGAACTTATACCATCCAATCTCTACCCCTTCATCTTCCACTACTCCCTACCTTTTAAAGACATAAACCTTATCATTTTACCTACAAAGTTACAGCTCCATAAATATAAAAGACACTAATCTGGTAAAACAAGCCCCACAAAAAATCCTCGATTACCATCTCTCATTATTCCCCACAATTCTATTCTTATCCACCCTCTCTTCCTCCACTTTTATAAAATGCAAGGACATACCACCCCTGCCATCACTAATCTGATAAGAGCTCAGTATTTTCATCTTCACTTCTTGTCCCACATTTAGCAATGCTTCACCTCTTCTTTCTCATGATAATCATACTGATCCTAGTTTCTTATCTACTTATACCTCAGCAACTTCTATAAGTCATGCAGTGCCGCATTCTTCCTCATCTCGCTCTGATCTCCATCTTTTTAATTTTTTTTTATTTCTCATATTCGCTATAATACAGATTTTACCAAACCACTTTCACTCTACTTCCACATATCATCCACCCCCTGCCTTACTATCTAATGAAAAACTCCACACCTTCCCTTTACTCAGTACTCATAGGTGGTGACATTTGCTGAAATCCCAACTCTAGTCCACATAATAATCTCTACTGTCCCCCCACTCCCCCCCCAGCTCTCCTATTTCATCCACTCACCACTTAGTTCCCATAATCATCCACCTAATAATCTCAAGATCTTCAACATGTCAAAGTTTATGCAGCACAATCACTCTCCTCCATGCCTGGATATTACAACATGCGGCAAATAATTTTGTATTAATGGAAGCATGATTAAAGCCATCTGACTCTAATAATGAAACCAGTCCACTTCATTATAACATTCTTAGACTTGAAAGTGACACCAATTATGCAGGAGGTGTAGCAGTTCAGTTCTCTAATAAACTCAGTGTCAGCCCATACCCAAGAGAGATCCCAGAGTTATTCTGCAGGTTAACAGCAACGTAAAAAATATGAATAATTGCTCTCTATATTCCACCAAATCAAACAAGTAATACTCTCATAATGGAGGATATTATATCCTGGATTTCTGCCAATCTAACCTATAAGACAGTAATTTTAGATTATGCTAATATTAGCTAGAACTCCTGCAATCCCTTAGAAAATTCCACTCAACCCATATGTATACATGTATCTGTCACTTTTTCTCTTTCAGTCAACTAATAACCACCCAACTAAATTTAATAAATCCTCTAATGCATAAACCATCATAGACCTGATCCTTACAAATCACCCTAAAATATATCCTAATCAGAAGAATTACCAGACTCCTTAAGTGATCATCACCCCACATTTGCCATTCATGCTCACTTAACTAGTGCTAAATCAACATCATGTAAATATGGAAGAAATCTTTCTAATGTCAACAGAAGATATTTTATCAATACTTTTGCACAATATAATTTGGGCATACTAACAAATCTCCACCTGAATTAAGTTGTTCAACATTTCAATCAAATATTTCTAGCAAATATAAATGCACAAGCTTTCATCAAGAAAAAATATGTCAGATCTAACCCTGCCCCTGGGTATTACTACCAAATAAGCAACTTATGAAACAGAAAGATAAAGTCTGGTATACCTAGAAAGCTAACAACATCCACTCCTCACTTCAAACTTATCATACCCTAAGAAATATCACTAAAGCTCAAGTCATTCAAGACAAGAAAAAATACTTCACAATCAAAATCCTTTCACCAATTCTCTACAAAAATTCCAGTCAGGTCTGTCTCAGCTCCCCAACCCAATGCAATCCCTATGGAATCTGACTTCACCATAGTCTATGCTTTCAATTCTAATTTCATTAACTCAGTTTCACTTATCAGTCCTAACCCTACTCTCAAAATACCACACCAATCCCAACCCTCTCTTTAATCAAGCTATACATACTTCAAAAATCCAATCATAGTTTTCTAAGTTGCACCTAATGCTTGCCCCACATAACCTACCCACAGAACACCTTAACCTAGCAGTTAAAACTGTTGCTTAGCCAATATCCAGCATCATCAACAGATCCATAAATGAATCATACATCCCAAACATCTGGAAACAATCATATATCATTCCACTAAATAAAGGTGGGGCCCCTAATGAGCTCAATAACTTTAAACTTAAAACTGTCTTATCTCCACCATCTAAAATCTTAGAAAAGTGCATCCATTCCCAACTACTGCAATATCTACTAACAAATAATCTCCTTGCATCACAACATGTTTTTTGACTGCCACACAGACTGATTCTCCTATCCCTTATCAATACAGTTCACCTCCACAGAAATAAAAATTACATAGTATCTGCTGTTTTTCTTGATTTATCAAAAGCTTTTGACAGTGTATCATATCACAATCTGCTTAACAAACTCTTAGTTCTTGGTCTCTCAAATTAAACTCTATTATGGATTGCATCATCCCACTGTAACCGGAATCAAAATGTGAAATGAAACAAGTAATATCTCCCTCTCTGTCAATATCAGTGGGAGTGCCACAGGGCTCTATCCTTGGCGCCATACCATTTAACATTTTTATTAATGACCTACCTCTACATTCTGCAAATGCTCAAATCATTCAATATTTAGATAATTCTGCACTCATCTGCAGCACCAAGTCAATCTCTGAATTCCAAAATGTCACAGATTGCTTTTACATCTGCTTAAACTTGGCTCAGAGATTCTAATGTGGTGCTCAGAATCAAGAAAACAAAATGCATGGCCTTTATACCAAAATTATTTTTTACTACAAAAACATATTTTCTCTGATATCATCAAATGTAATGACCATAAATTTAATTTCTCACTCCAAATTACCAAAATTTACTATTGACAGCACACTAAAATTTAATATTCACACATAGGAAGTCACCAAAAAAAAATCAAAACCTGGACATGCTATACAGAGACAAGGAGCATTTTAATAACTATAACAGAAAATGTATAGTCACCCTTTCTGCTCCCAGCTGTCTCATGTATAGAACCTATTCTAACTAGCCTACGTACCCAAATCTCAAAACTCACACGAATATAGAATAAGATTTCCAAATCTGCAACCAACTCATACTCAAACTCATCTCTGTGACCCACTTAATATTTAATATATTCACAAAATCCTTTATTGCCCTGACACCTGCCCAGCTCTCAACTCTAATTTATTATATTACCTTCCAATCAACTCCCTTAGATCCTCAGAAAAATACTTATGCAATGTATTCTCAGCTGACAACTCATATGGCAAAACTCTTCTTGCACTATGTGGCTAACTTGGGATTTCTCTTCCATGGCCTATTTCTGATATCTCCAACTCCAGACTATTCAAAAGTTAATTAAAATTATACTTCCACTCCAAATGGATATGTCAGTGCTCCCTCCTCCCATGTGCAATTTCCTCAAGTTCATAGGTTCATAAGTAAATACTAAGCAATTAGTCTGCAGACCATTTCAAGCCTAGTCAAAAAACCCTATTCAAAAGTTCTCTCTTCTCAATGAGGGCAAGACAAGACAGACTGGGAGAGAGAATTTGAGGCTGTCCATTCAGTTATCTAGGGCTATCTTGAAGGTGACCAGGGCATTACTCCGCTTGACATGTAGTGGAAATCTGTTCCAGAGGTGAGGGATATGTTGGGATATGAATCTATCACGTCAGCACAACTTATTTATCTGTTGATGAAGGTTTAGTTCCTTTAACCAAGTATTTGATGAACCATTAGTTCTGTGAAGACACGAAAGGCTAGACATAGATCTCCACAGAGGAGTCTGTAAGAGACTGAGTACAGCCTCTCCTGATAACTAGGACTTTTGAAGCTGCTGATCCTTTCAGTTATGAATCTCTGAGTTCTCTCAAGTTCATAGGTCCATAGGAGGTTACTATTCTAGCAGCCCTAGAGCCTTTACAAGCCTTGCCATGTTAATCCCAAGTATCCCCATTTGCTCTTTTTGGGTAGTTCGCAGAACAAATTTATGAACAAAGCAGGTCTGTGAGTATGTGTAGTATGTTTAGATAAATACATGCTAAAATAGATGCTAATAGCTCCTCTGACTCTCACCTACCAGCAAATTATTACTATATACACCAGAGTGACTGTCTCTCAAAAGTAACATCAGCTTCTTTTCTCCTTCCCAGTTTCCTCCTAACCACTATTAATAATATTAACTAATAGTAAGCAATCACTTAAACATCTATCCAGACACCCTCACTCCAATGCTAATGATGTCTCGGAGAATCTATATTACTAAAGGAAAGACATCTGTTGTCCTGCTCTATAAACATAAAGAAGTTTCACTTGTTTTCAATTGACATTTATGATGTTATAACTAGAAATTGTAGAGATTCTATTCCCTTTCTTCATTTTGTAATGCTGTAGTCTTTTAGCACAATGTTTAGCTTTCAGTCTCTATTGTCAAAAAATTGTTTAATATTATGTAATTTGATTAATTTTGTTTGTAATTACTTGTTCACGTGTTGATGCTTTTCTCCCTGGGTCGCTGCTGAAAAGGGATGTGTTGTGATGTAGTCAGACTTTCCTGGTAAATAAATAAATAAATAAATATTTTGATATTACTCTCATATTTTTAAGTAATTTGTGTTGCTGCTACCTAGCCAAGATAGTGGCATTTGGAGTTCACTTTCTCCTGCTGCATATGCTGTGTCACATGGTACTGAATGTCATCTTGCCTTCTTTTTCAGGCCATCTACACAGGAATGGTCATCTATGCACCAGCACTTGCACTTAATCAGAGTAAGTCACATGCAGTTTTTAATATTTAATCAGAGTAAGTCGCATGCAGTTTTTAATATGCATCTAAGGCTCTTATTTACAGTTAGAAAATGCAAGACAAATCCATGCCTAGTCATTGTCAAAATGTCAAAAGTCACAGGAGCTGTAAAATTTATTACAAGTTACAGGTATGTGCTAAAACAGATGATTATAGTTTGATATACATGTAAGCACCATGTGTGCAAAAGAAATAATATGAATATCTGAAGTTATTGTATCAAAACTGTTCACATCTCTTCTGTTTCTATGGCTTGAGAATAGATTATGTTATTTCATTTGTTAGTTGGGTACACCCACTAGGCACAGATGTTTATGTTTCAGAAACAAACCAGGAAGGAACACTGTTCAGATAAGTTACCTACTATAAATTACACAGTAGGGATATGGAGATTGTGGTAATCAAACCTAGGATTACAGGATGATGATCATTAGCAGCTCATAGCCTTAATCTTCTGTTGATCATTATCTTTAATGTAATAAAATTATCAGGCCTTGAATGTTACACAGTTTCTTTAAACTCTTCAACAAGCACGCACATGCACATCCCTTGTTGAAAAAAGATTTTTAATGGTGCTGGAAAACGTTCATGGTTTTGTGTTCTGGATATAAGAACATTTGCATTAAGCCATGCTTTGGGGCATTTAAAATCCCTGTTTTTTGCAACTGAAAAATCTGGCAAAATAAAAGTTACATCATCACAGATAGAAAAATATTTATGATGTTTCCATAATGCCAATAAATCAAGCCAATGAAATGAAAATTAACATTTTATGGTACTGTTGTAAAAGCACTAACTAACGTATTCTACTCTTTTATTTTACAATATAATGGTCCTAATTACAGTATGCAAACAGCAGCCTGCATCTCTAGTCTTAGATCAAACAAGAACTATAAACATGAATAAGCAAACCTTTCCCAAACCAGTTGTTGCCTCTAATACAAGAGGTTTAAGGAATCGCACAGTGGAAAGTCTTGGATTGCTAGATTTTTCTTTTGGCTTTTACTGATTGCTTTTTCTGTGTGATCTTTTTACTTATTGTTTTAGTTTGTTGGTTGTGATATTTTGCAGACACCCTAATGGTTATGGATATCAGCTGGGTACGACAACCCTTTGTTTCTAAAGGTTAGACAGATATTCTACTTATGTTGTGCTGATGATGCCATAAGAAGGCTGAAATATGTATGTTCAGTGCTAGTGGGGTTTGGCTTAATTGGCCCGAATTTGTCCATAAATAGACATAAAAAGAAAAAAAAGTAATGGACATTCAGAACTGCCGAAACACCTGATGTCCTTAAGGGGTTCACTTGCATATATCCCATGTTGCCTTTTACAAACCAGTTATATAGGGCCACTTTCAATGAACTTCTGAATAGACAGGCAAGGGAAATTGTTTTAAAGACCTCACAATTATATTGATTTCAAACATTAATTGCATGCAATGCAGTAAAAAACTCTACTGCATTTATTTATTCTCCATGTTGTTTTATATCTATTTGTCTGTTAAGGTGTGTGTGTGTGTGTGTGTGTGTGTGTGTCATATATATATATATATATATATATATATATATATATATATATATATATACACAGAGAGAGAGATACACACACACACACATATAGACACACACACACACAAACACACATACACACACACACACACACACACTCACTCATGCATATATTCATTCATTAATTCTCTGCTTTACTATGTAATCTATTTCTAGGTTGAGGGTGCCCAATCCTAGCACTCAGCGGGTGCAACAAACAAATAAATTAATGCCAGATAGAATGCCAGTCTATTTCGGGATGCAAACCTGGCCCTGACGCAAACATCTACAGGCAATCTGGAGGGTGATCACTTCACCTAGTGCCTGCCTTTGGGACGCAGTAGGAAAACAGTCAGGGCAGAGGAAGGACATGCAGATCCCACAAAGAAAACACTCTGGCTAGGAACCAGTCTTGAGCACTAAGCAATGTGAAGTAGCATCCCTGAAAACCACTCTACTGCGCCACCTAGTTTTAACACAGTTAAACCATGTGTAATGCAACAAGAGAAATGTGACCGAACATGAAACTCTCTTTCAACATAACCAGCCTAATTATAAGTTGTTAAAGTTCAAGGCTACAGCAATGTCACAGAATGACTGAAAATGTTATTAAGGTGGGGGGAGTCAGTTTATTATCAATAGCAGGTGCTTTAAATGAACAAACCTATTTACTGCAGTAGCACCGCAGATGTCTCATAGGTTCATAGGTGTTTACTAGACTATCGACCACAAGGGTCTCAATTGTTTGTTACCTATTCTAAAATAACCACAAGGTACAAGAAAGGAAACACAGACTTCCATTTATTTGACTTAATGTACATCCAAAGAGACAAGCTAAAGAAACCATCGTCATTATGGTAGTTTATGTATGGAAGTTCCCTTTTTTAAAGGTGTGCTTACAGTCAAAAGTACTGCAAGCTCATGTAACTAAACTTAACTCGCTACATAAATAATAGCTGAATTATGAGCAATGTGGCTGGACCTTTATCAGCAGCACCAGCATAAGGGCTTCAGGACGGGCTCCTTTTACTGGAAGAGTAACTAAGGATGGAAGGTCAGGAGCATGCAGTTACACCTCATTACTCCTGCTGAATGGTTTGGACAATAAGTGTCATATGTTACACTTGCCATTACAAGTAGACGTGGTATTTTTGGTGGCAAACACATGGAGTCTGTGCATGTTATTCTGCTTATAAGGAAAGAGAATGGCAGCATTCTGTCAAGTGGTGGGCATGTGCCACAGCAGTGTCACGTGATTCCCATAGGTTGAAGTTCCCCAGCTCAAAAAAAGAGGATAACTACTGGTCTTACAAGTAGACTCCATATTTTATTAATAGTGTGGGCCACTGGTGGGATATCACCCTAAATTTTTAGGAAAACTAATAAATAAAAAAGAAGGAAGAAAAGTGCAGTAGAGAAACGTGGATGAAATGAGGGAGTATGTGGCAACAAGGACAATGGATAAGATGCAGTCTGAAGAAAGAGAATCATCCTAATGAGATTTTAATTTCTGAAGATAAAGAGCAATAAAACTCTACGGTATTATGGGTAAAAGTGAAAAATAGAATTCTGGAAAACAGTACCATAAAATCAATTATTTATGCAGATTGAGTGCTTCCAATGTAACTACTACTGAAAAAGGCTGTGTTTTAATATAATAGTCCCTATCTCTGTCAATTAGCCCATTCTTACCCTTACACCATGGGGAGAGCTGACTGAGTGGGGCATCATATAGGCAGCCATTACAGGTTATTCATTGTTTTTTTTTTTCTTTTTGTCTCTAACCCCATAGTACATACTCAGTAACCCAAGCAGGGCTTACCATATAATGGGTATCAGTGAGGGCTGCCACTCACTTCTACAGCTGACTTCGCCCTCAGGACTGCCCTGAATGCCCTTAGAAGCCAGCACTCCCATATGATCTCTGGTCTCCACCAAAGACTCCACCACAGAACTTTGGCATGTACCAACATAACTTCTCTCCAAAGCAAAGTGATTTGGCAATGCCATGTCACCCCCCCATCGGTTTCTCTCTCTCTCTCTACACCAGTGGAGATGACTGACTTTTGCTCTCATTTCATGATTTCATTCAGTAAATCTTTCCAGGGTACATTTATTGTGATGTTTGGTTTAGACTTCGGAGTGAGTTACTTTCCCCTGGTACATCTCTTATTGCTCTGTCCATATGATGCATATGGGCAAATAATGAAACACACAGCTTCATCAAGTCATGCTATGTAATGTATATCAGGTCTTTTACAACCAAAGCATTTAATGGTACTTACAACATATAACTTTTTTGACTAGTGCTATGCAAGTCCACCCAAAAAAAAAAAAAAAGAAAGTTGTATGGTGTAGATGTGTCCCTGTAATTGTGCTGAAAATGTATGTATCACAGCTAAGAGATGACAAATCAGTTGCAGAGGAACTTTATCCATCACTCATTAGCCAAAAAAAAAAAAAAAAAAACCTTCACGCAATGTTTTATATATTTTTAGCAATTTTCTATGATATACTGAGAACCAGGTTGGCAAATCATGTCTTCCTGAAAGTCAGTTAGTGATAACTCATTTGTCTGATCAAATTGTACTTCAATCCTTGATTGATATGTCAATAAGAAAAAAAAAACTGTTGGAGAGAACCCAGTGGCCCATGTGAGGATGATATCTTGCACCCTTTCTAATTAAGGCTTTGGTAGGTTACAAATTCAGAGTTGGTTTCAGGTGATTATGTGAGCCCCTTCTCTTCTGTGCATCCCTTACAGTGGATGAAGATTGGCTAAAATGACCATCTCATGATCACAGTGCTCTGTATTTCTTTTTTACTTCAGATGTTTAGTATAACTATCTGATGACCACCACTCACAAGTTCACAGTACAAACAGAGTATTACAAAATATGATAGAACAGAATTGTTAAAGTCTTACTTTTGAAGTCCAAGTCGAGAATAGGTCAGTTCATGTTGTGTTATGAAAACAATGCACAGTGATGAAAATGTAGGCATCTGATATTTAAAATGGCTGAATTAAAAAGAACGCAGAAACAAATAACTTTGATAGTTTTCAGTAAGTTACATTGGTTTATCTTTGAAATGTTGTATGTGGTCTTGTCACTTTGCATTATCTTGGAACAAACTCATTGTCTCACAGCATGCTCACATTTCACATCAGCATACTGAAGCCCAACAGCCAGGCAGCTGCGAGAAGGTGAGGGTGGGGGGGGGGGGTTCATACTTATAAATCATATCCTCACCTACATACCTCAGAAAACTCTTAGTATGTAGCCACTGAGATGTCACATATCCACACAGGTGACAATCCCCTCAAACAATCTCCTCAAGTACCCTGCTAAGTGGTCTCTAGCCTCCACCAGGGATTCACTAATTGGCTGTGTACCTTCATTATCACAACCACCACCCTCTTTAGGGGAAGCAAGCACGTCAGATAACACCTCTTCATTCTTTGTTTGGCTGGCCTTGTTCCTCCACTGCCCAAGTCAGTAATCAAACTATGGTCATTTGGGTCATAGTTATGCCTCCATCTTTCTATGCCACAGAGACAAATGTTTTCAAATACTTCATCTTAGTTTGCCTGAGCTCGATTTGTGGCTCAGATTGCTGATTCTAATGGTTGCAGCTGTCCAATTATTTACAAAATGTATCTTAAGACCTATTAATGAGTAATGCTGACATGCAGTAATAAACGATATGTGAGATATAAAATGAGGAATTATAAGACAGCAAAGAGATGGAAATAAATTGACAGCTGGAGCATTTCTGCCCAGGCCTTCGCTGAAAATTGGCTTCATTTCAAGTTGGACTTTCCTGGTAAACAAATGTTAAATAAATAAATAAACTGTCCACTGCATCCCAAAAAAACACCTATGCTGATATACACTTGTTGGTGGAGGCAGTCACTTTTAAGCACTTGCAAATGAAAATATTATATCCAGTAATGACTTAAATGAACAGTGACAGGAGAGAGAGATGTTTTAGCAGTGAAAACCACAGTGATAAATAGAAATACATGCTCATCATGCATGATGTTCTAACAGTTAGAATTAAAATGTTCTCATTATACAGAACTGTCATAAGAGTACCAAGTATCTTAAGTGTTTATGCATGTAAAGACTGGTGGTTGTTATACAGCAAATGTAAGGATTATTTTTGGACTGCAATCAAGCAGATGTAACAGCTATGATACTGTGAAAAAAATTAGCTAATTTTTAGTTTTTGGTGAAAACGCTGAAAATTTCAAAAGCTGCCAGGGCACTTTGCTGATCATTGTCATTTCTGTTAATAAAATGATAGCAGTAGCTCTCTGTCATTTTTTCAGTATTTGATAATAGTGAGGAGTTTTGGGACACTATACTAAAGCTATTTCTCCACTAAACTCTCTTCTCAGTATAATAACCCCAAAAAGTTCTGAAACTCTGTTTCCTCTCTTCTAAATCCCGGCACTCAGCACAACCCTACCCCCTCACCTGACAAAGACCCTCAAGAAATCGCTCAAGGTTTCAACTCTCACTTTAGTGATACTAGCCAAAAACTGGTTAATGACTTCTCTCTTCAAACTACTAATAGTACAAATCTCAACAAACAACACAATGCTCCCTCTAACCATCAATCTCATCTCAACTCCCCCGATAACAATTTTAACACAAAAAATATCCCAACCACTCCTCTATTTACTTTACAACCAGTCCCCACCTCTCTAGTGTGCAAACTGCTCTCTAAACTAAAGCCATGCTCCCCATCTTCCGACGGCCTACCACCTGAATACCTAAAACTAGCAGCAGACTCTATAGTTTTTCCAGTCAGCATTCTCATCAACCAGTCTATCACAGAATCATATGTCCCACAGCTCTGGAAAAACTCAGTTATTACCCCCCTCCATAAAGGTGGTAACACCAGTAATCTCTCAAACTATCAGTCCATTTCTATACTTTTCCCACTATCAAAAATCCTAGAAAAGTGTATTCATTCCCAACTGCTAGAACATCACAGAAAATAACTTACTTGCACCTACCAACACAGTTTTCGGCCATCACACAGCACTACGACAGCCTTACTGTCATTTACCATCACTGTATACAAAGCTCTTGATGATGGACTACTAACATCAATCATCCTGCTAGACCTATCAAAAGCATTTGATACAGTGTTCCACTGTAAATTACTTCTACGACTTGAAACAATAAACTGTTCCACACACACTCTCACCAGGTTCCATAACTACCTACTAAACAGAAAACAATCCGTTAGATGGCAAAATAGGCAATCCGAATACCTAATCAACAACACAGGCGTCCCCCAAGGATTTATCCTTGGGCAATTGCTTTTTAATATTTATTTATTTATTTAACATTGTTTTCACTGGGGTGGTCTGACTGGTCTACAGAACTTGTTTTCAGCCGAGGCTCCCGGAGAAAAACTCCATATACAGTACAATACAAATACATTATAATCCAATAAAATACAAATTACATTAGAAATACTTTACAAAAATAAGTTGAAAGAACAAACTGTGTTACAAACTGTTGCAATATATTACTACATATCTAGACAATTCTATAGAGTTAAAACATTACAGACAATAATAGTCACTCTCACCATACACAATGTAGATAGTGTCCAAAAAATAGTACGTAGGTAGTGCA
Source organism: Protopterus annectens (assembly GCF_019279795.1). Lineage (NCBI taxonomy): Eukaryota > Metazoa > Chordata > Ceratodontiformes > Protopteridae > Protopterus > Protopterus annectens. The sequence goes on from NC_056739.1 coordinate 10,401,047, forward strand.
ATGTGCGACATTGGCTGTTATAGTACATGAAAAATAGAATGTTAGTTTCAGTTAGGAAAATAGCAGCCAGAAAGTTAGTGATGCAGACAGATAGCAAGAGAGAGTTAAGAAAAACAGAAGCAATACAGCCTGAGCAGTAGCTTAAGGATATGGTACAGAAACAGAGAAGGAGTTAGAAGAGCCTTAGGATCTTGCAGTCTGTGAGGGATTTTAATGTGACAGAAGAGGATGATGAGGCTAGTGTGGAAGAAGAGGAACACCTGAGCATTAGGCAGGCTTTATGCAGGAGCGGAGCCATGTATTTTTGAGATGATTAAGCTTTGAAATGTGTTAGGCCAGGGATAAACCTGGTTGCTAGAGGTAGTGAATTCCAAAGTATAGAGATAGAGTATGAGTACAGAGTGACCTGGTTTTCTTGTGGGTTTTCAGATAGCTAAGAGATTTTTGTCTTCTGATCGTAGGGATTGATTTGGTGTGTAAGGTGTGACTAGTTGGCTAGTGCAGGACAGGCAGTAGGCTTAAAAATAAGGTTGTGCAAGGTGGACAGCTGAATAAAGTCAAGTTTGTTGTGGAGTTCAAGCCAGTTTAATTCAAGGAATGGTTTACAATGGTGTGTGTGATATTTAGAGTTTGTGGCAAACTTTGCAACTTTGTTGTAGCACTGCTCCATCTTGCTTAGGGTAGAAGTTTGTAAGTTAGTTAAGATAGGGGCACCATAAAGAAGGGAGAGAAGTAAAAATATTTTTGCAAGGGTGGTTTTGGTTGCTGCAGTAAAGAAATGTTTGTTTCTATATAAGAGTTCACTTTTGATGAGTTTTCTTTATATTCTGCTGTATATGGGAGTCGAATGAAAGTTTATTGTCAATGATAACACTAGAAGTTTGGTTTCCTGAACTATCTCTATGACAGTGTTGTCAGATGCAAGGATGTTGAAATGATCAGTGACAGGGGAGGTGTTATTGGGATGAAAGAGTATTAGTTTTGTCTTCTTTGGATTAAGAAAGAGTTGGGCATTTCTTAGCCAGGATTCAACTGCAGTAAAGGACTGTTGAGTTTTAGAACATAGTTCTGGTAATGACTGAGCAGTGCAGATTATGGTGAAACCATCAGCATATTGAATGAGGGTCCCAGGGTGAGAGGCAGTGTGAAGGTTGTTTGTGAAAATGTTGAAGAGTAGGGGTCCTAGGATGGAGCCTTGAGGGACTCCAGTAGGGGTGCTGAGAAAGGGTGAGAGTTCATTGGACCATTTCACTGCTTGTTTACGATCCTTGAGGTAGCTTTGAAACCATTTTACTGTGTTATGTGAAAAGTCTAAGTTAGACAGTGTGTTCAAAAGTAAGGGGTGAGACACTGTGTCAAAGGCCTTGGAGAGATCAAGGAATACTGAGGCTGTATAGCATCCTGCATCTCTGGCCTTGTGTATGGTGTCTGTAAAAGATAATAGGGCTTTAGCTGTGCTGTGGCAAGGTCAGAAGCCATGTTGGGGTTTTGGTTAAAAGATTGTTTTGCAATAGATATTGCATTACTTGCTGATGGATATCTCACTCAAGAATTTTGAATATGGGTGACAAGATGGATATAGGATGGAAATTGTATGGATCAAAAGAGTTGCCTCCTTTATGGATGGGGGTGATGTGAGATTGTTTCCATATGGTAGGTACTTCTGAGTCAGATAAAGACCTATTTATAAGGATACTGATTGGGTAGGTGACTGAGTTAGCAGCCAGTTTAAGGTAGTATGGTGGCAGATTGTTAGTTGAGGTAGAGCAGGGTTTTAGTTTTTGTAGCAGTTTCTTAATGGTGTCAGTGGGTATGGGCTGAAATGAGAATGGGTATGACATTTTGTTGAGTAGGGGATTTTAATAATGGCAGGGTTAGAAGTAGTTGATGGTCTGGGGTTGGTGCCTGAATAGGTTGAAGGGTGGGGGGGTCCAACATTAGGGGTGTTAGTAGGTCCGAAATTGATTTTGTGAAGTGCTAAAGTTTTCGGCTATTTGTGATGGAGGGATATCAGGCAATAGGGTGTGCTCTTCATTTCTTCCAGGGTTAAGTAGAGAAGACATGGAGTGTCAAAATCTACTGGGGTTGATTTCATGCTGGAGTTGAAGCTGGGAATAATATGACTTCATATCTCTGTTGATTAGTTTTGTCACTTTGTTACGTAGTGTTTTGAAATTAACATGATTTTGTTCATTTTTGTTTTGTTTCCAGGTTGACCAGGCTGGGTCCCTGTGCTTCATCAGGTGTTTACACTCCGTAGAGACCCACGGTACTGAGGTCTTTTTGATTCTTTTCATATGAATGGGAGCTGGTGTATTAAGTATGCGAAATAAGGTGTTGTTAAAGTATAGTACAGCAGCATTAAGGGGTAGTTGTTTAAGGGGTGTCCAGTCTATTTCCTGTAGGAGATTGTTGAATTTATTCTGACAAAAATGAGTCGAGTTCCTAACTGATTTTATAATGTGCACTCTTAGTTGCTGGGAGTTTGTTCTAAGGGAATAAACTGGTAGATGATCGTTCAGGGAGCTAGACAGTGTACCAGAAGAGGGGGAATTGACAGGGTGGGATACTAGGATCCAGTCTAGGGTGGATTGGCAGGTAAGATCTTTGCTGTATCTTGTTGGGGTATTGATAAGCTGAGAAAAAACATACAGATTTATACTATTTATGGGGGAGTTGGAAGCTTTGGTTTGCCAATCTATATTTACATCTCCTAAGATTATTGTTTCAAGATGTATTGCTTGGGATATCCAGGATAAAATATTTTCCAGCACTGGCATATTGTTACCTGGTGGGATATATATTACTATTATGCAAATTATTTTTGATATGTTGAGGTTCAAAAAAGAGATTAGTACCTCAGCATTGGAAAAGATGGGTATATTACTGGTGTAGGGTGTGATGTTAAGCATAGAGGGATATAGAAGTGCTATCCCTGCCCCCCCCCTTTGTTTAGATCTATCTCTTTTGGTTATTGCAAAGTTTGGCAGTATTATTTCTGACTCTTTTACACTGGGGTGTAGCCATGTTTCGGTAAGAGCTAGTATGTCAGGTGTATTTTGATCAATCCAGGCATGCAGTGGGGCTATTTTATTAAATATACTTCTAAGGTTCAGAGTAAACATGTTTAAATCTTTGGGGTTACTCTTGTGGTTAGGATTAGAGGGTGAGCAAGGGTTAGGATGTATGTCTCCACATTTGAGTACATAGGTAAGGAGGAATGAGTAGTTTTATTCCTAGGTGATGGTACTGGTTTCAAGTGTGGTTTCATAGGAGGTGAGCAGGCCAGTTTGTGGCTTGAATAATATGGGAGGGTATAGGGGAAAAGCTGGGAGGAGATACATGAGAAGCTGTGTTGTTTATTGGGGAGAGGGTTAGAGGAGGTTGTTGTATATTGGTGTGTGGGGGTATGCGAAGATATAGCTGTAGCAAGGTTGGGAATTAAGAGTAAAGAGGCCAGGCAAGTTAGGAGGAGCATGTCGACTGTGATAGTGGGTTTAAACATAGTAAAAGTGGTATTCGTGTGTTTGAATGTAATATCAGGTGTACATAGAGATTATGTTATCATGTGATATGTGTGCAGCTGAAGGTAAGGTTGGAAATGTTTTGACTTCAGATTGGGCTTTGACAATGTGGTTAGGTGTCTTGCCTTGCAGTTTGTGATAAGGACAGGTGGGGAGATGTAATTGGTTAGTGGTAAAATTATGGGGCAATGTTAGCTTGTGTGTATAGTAGAAGAGAAGGTGGTAAGCCTGGAGTTAATGTAATAGTTTGAGGTGTTCATTGTATTGTGAAGGTAAAGTAAAGTAGAGTAAGAACCAAAGAATTGTAGTAGAGGGCATGCGAATTCAAGGTGATGGATGTAAGGGAGAGCAGATAAGTTTGGTTAAATAAAAGAAAGAAAGATGTGCATGAAATGTGGGTGTGGACAAGGTAGAGTTGAATTTAATTGGATCAGAGGAATGAGGGGGAGTGGTTTGCTTAGGATAAGACTAGAGGTGCTAGTGAGGGTGGAATATGGGGTAAGGGCAGGGGAGTGGAGTGGGAAGAACCCCCTCCAGATGGTTTATCACCTCAGTGAGGTAGAATGTTTATGGATACAAAGACAAGGCGTCTGAACTCTAAATACTTGACAAGTCACAGCATCTAATTTTATAGTTATGGGCTTTTCAATGTCTTTCCAGGGATGTATTACACTGATAAGAGTGAAATATGCTGAAGTGTTAATGTAGCTTCAGCTTCAGCAGTAATAGGCCTGTGAGTGTGGGTGAGTAAGTGGGGGTGGGGATATCCTTCCAGCAGATTCAACACTACGAAACAATATACACTAGATTTAACAAATTAAGTTACTAGTTCGAGTCTTGGAAATTGCCTTACATAGATTTAACTCAGTGCATTGTTCTAGGTGAACTGCAGGTGAAATCCAGTTGTGCAATTTCTTTAGGTAGTGGGATATGATAACTTTTGCAGCAGCAGCAGCAGTCAGACTTGCATGTGCTTGTTTCACTGGGAGAGACAGAGAAAAAGTTAAGGATTTCTTGATGGTTGACGTAGTTAGGTACAGTACTATTTGTTTATACTCATCCACCTTAAGTAATGTTTGGCAATCAAGAGTAGTGCACTACATTTCACAGTTGTGCATTTCATCTTTCTAGCCTTTAAACAGGACAATAAACTTACAGGAGATATTTGTAGGTATACAAGTTTGGGATTGCTAAGAACAAAAACAGTGGCTTCCACAGTATAGAAAGACAGAAAGAAAAATAAACTAAACTAACAAGAGATATGTGCATGCATGCAAGTGAAGGGTTACTGAGATGTAGGTTTACAGATGTTACAGGAACAGGTAGTAAGCCTATCTGTTAGTTCCCACATTTGCTACACTACATGCAATCCGTAAATTTGATATTTAAGCACTTAGAAAAGGAAGCCAGCTAGAGTGTGTAGCATATTTGAAAAAAAGGAAGCAACCCTAGTCGACAAAACTCTTCACAAACAGAAACTAGAAACTCTCATATATTAACAATCGCCTACATTATCCAGTAACTGTGCTGTTCATCTAAACATAAAATCAAGTATTACAACAGAAGCCTTCAGTTGAAGCAAGTTTTTACATTTATACATAGCATAAAGATATGCACTACAGATTAGCAGGGAGGAAAAAAAGAAAAAACACTTGGCCGGATGGCAACAGACTACAGACTTAAAGCTTAAAAAACTCTCCGATCATGCGTGAAGAATATCAATACATCAGACTTAAACACTTCAAAATATAGAAAAATCAAAAATAAAAAACACAAAGTACCAAATTTCAGGAGCAGGTGTAAAGCTTTCATTCTTTATTAGTGTTAAGAACTTCATCAGACAAAACAATGAACATCGGAGCAGTAGTTAAATAAGAGTATGCAAGCAACTAACTAGCCAATAAGAAAAGATTAGATAATCAATATTATTTATACTACTTTAAAAGATCCAATAAATTCAACTGGTTATTTGGTTGTTATGGAAACTTTTCTAAGGAATGTATGTAGTGTATAGTCATTATAATATCTGTAACATGACTCTAAGAGAAATGAAGAAACATCAAAACAACAGTGTAAACAGACAACTGCCAAGACAATACAGAATTAGCGTATCCATTTTCATGCACATTTTATATTAAGCATTTCACTGAGACCAGGGGGTGATTCGGCATTTAATCTGAGTTGCCAGCTGAATTCTTTTACTTCTAATAATGTATTAGTATCACCCATAAACATTTCAACATAATCCAAGACTATAAATCTGAATTTATAAAAAGGACAGAAAAGGGCATGTTTGATAAGTGCAGTCTTCATATCCGTATTCCTGACAGCTGCAGCATGTTCTTTAATACCAGATGACAGTTTGCAAGTAGTTTTACCAACATAGAATGAAGGGCAAGATGCACAAATGGCTGCATAGACTACATTTGTGGTTTCACAATCAAAATGCCCTTTAAAAGTAACATTGAAGTTATTATGAGGGAATGTAAAAGTGTTTCCTATTAGAATGTATTCACAAGCAACACAGGTAACACAGTGAAACATACCCAAAGAATCATTGTGAATATTTGATTATGTTAAAAGAAATGGTAGGTCTCTATTTTCTAAAGAATATCTTAAAGGTTTGGATCGCTTATGTGCAAACAATGGGGTAGTGCCCAATTTGTTGGAAATCCCCTGGCTATTAGTGATGATATCCCAATTTCTATGCACTATGGATTTCATGCTAGCAAGATCCCTGCTGATAGGGATAGGGAAACTGATGCTACTGTCTGCTTTCTTGTCTGAAAATGCTTCAGTGTAAAGCATTAACAAGTTCTGTGAATGCAAGGTATCAGGAAGCCCAGAGTCAAGAAAATGAAGGGCGTGTCCCTGTAAAGAACTGTGATTGGTGGAGAAGTGGGCTAGGTCCTGATTCTCAGGTTGAATGGTTGAAAAATGAGTTCGGTTCTGAGTCAAGTTAGGATAGGTGGAAGTAGAGTGAGGCAAGTCTAAAATGTGATTGTGTGATCCACCAATTAAGCTATTACTTGAACTGGTAACCAATGAAACTGGATGAAATGAGTCAGTAACATGGTTGTGCACGTGTATGAGAGGCAGAGGCATTAGTATTAAGAGTGGAAGTCAAAAGAATGTCATTATCAGCAGTAATAGTAGACATAGATCGTGAATGTTGTTTCTTGGACAAAAAGCCGTAATTGATAATGGGTGGAAGTTTAGTGTGTCTGACAGCAGAAATCTCTGCAATAATAGAGTATAACAATCTTAGAGGATAATTCCTGTGAATCAAAAAGTTTTTAAGCGCTTGACATTCATTAATAAATCTTTCATCATCACTAACAATTCTGGAAATACGAATGAACTGCCCCCTTGCTAGGTTTTTCTTCATGAATATGGGATGCAAACTATTATAATCAAGATAATTATTGCGGAAAGTGTCCTTTCTATGTAATGTGGATTCCCAAGAAAGACTATCAGTGTGTAAGGTGATATTCGTGTCTAAAAAATCAACACTATTGCCAAACCCGGCTATTTTAAATTTCAAAAATGGAATGGAGGTGGAAATAGAATCAATGAATGTGAGCAGTTGCTGTTTACTACTACCCCAGACAAAAAAGACATTGTCTATGTACCTCTTGTAGAGCTTGGCGTGTTTAAAACCAGGGAGGTGGACTAGAGAATTAGCTTCCCAGGCTGCTAAAACAAGGTTCGCATATGAGGGAGCTATTCTAGAGCCCATGGCTACACCTTTAACCTGTTAGATTTGGTTATTAAAGTGAATGAAGTTTCCTTTCAACACTAGTGAAACTGAAGTACTGATAGTGTTAATTTTCTCCTTAGTGTACCCTGTAAACTGTGACAAATAAGATTCTAATAGTTGTAAACCTTCAACATGTGGGATGTTTGTGTACAGTGCTTCAATGTCAAGAGTTACCAAAAATGCATCAGAAGCAGAAGGTTTATAATGAAACAATATATTCCGGAAATCCCCGGAGTCTCTGATATAACATTTTAAGTGCTGTACAACAGGGTTAAGACATATCTCTAAATATTCTGATATTTTTTCAGTTTTGGTTTTATGGTTCAAAACTATATGTCTAAAGGGGGGCTCAGTGACATTCTTATGCATTTTTGGGATCTCAAAAAACTTACCAAGTTGGGGATCCATGACTGAAACATAAATTCTACTTCTACTAATGAAATACAGGAGTCTTTCAATAAGGAATTAATGGTTTTGTCAATATATTTAAAAGCTTTGTTAACATCTGTTAGTGAAACTGGAACATAGTAATTGCTATCATTCAAATCTGACAAAAGAGTGTTAACATATTTATTATGGTCCATTAGTACTATACCAGTTCATTTGTCTGCCCTCATAATCCTAAGTGATCTATCAGACTGAAGTGTTTTGAGGGATGAAGCTTGTGCTGGGGACATATTAAACCATTTGTTATGGCTAGATCTGCTGAGCATGTCACGAATGTCTTTTTCGCAGACTTTAAGAAAGATCTGTAGGGTGTTGCTTAAAGGAGGGCTGAACATGCTTCTTCTAATAGGTAATTTCCTAGAAGGAGTGTCAGAATCATTGCTGTCCTCAGAGTCATTGTCACATATAAGTTTTAAATTAAGCTTCCTTAGATAAAGGCGGAAATCCAATAAAAGTGAAGCCAGATCAGCCCTTTGGGAAGGGATGAAAGAAAATCCCTTACTAAGGCCCTCCAAAGTGTGTGTGTCAAATGACCTATTAGTTAGGATAAATACTGCAGATGAACAATCAGTTGCAGCTGTGGGAGTGTTAGCTATGGGTTGTGTAGTCATTGTAGAAGAAGTCATCTCCTTGTAGTTCTCCTGGGTCGACCTCGAGGGAGAGACTACAGACTTATTGATATAACTGCAGTACAAACAAAAAAACATTGATGGTTTCATTGAGTCCTACATTAGAGCACACAGCCAGTAGAAACTTGCTAATACAATCACAGTAACAACAGAAAGACAGCACTTTGCTGCTGTTACTAATGCAACCTGGAGTAAAAAGTCAGTAAACATATGCTGATATATTTACTACACATTAACAGCAAAAGACACAACACTTAACCAGAATTAAACACAGTGGAATCTTAGATGTATTTTTCTAGTACAAGTTTGAACCAAAATGAAGTAAACCATAATGGTTAAGAAAATAAAAGAATCCAATGTAGCTTCTTGTAGTTCAAGCAGCTGGATGGACAGAACACCTGGGAAAGGGGGTAGTGAAGGGACTCCGAATTTGGAGTCGCAAAGGCAAAAATAGTGGGGGAACAAGCTGAGATGCAGGGAGGATCACTCAGTTCTTTAAGTGGAAAGCAGTTACTCCCCTCAAGATGGTTTACTATCATAAACAATCAGTGAGGTAGAATGTTCATGGATACAAGGACAAGGTGTCTGAACTCTAAATACGTGAGTCACAGCATCTAATTTTATAGTTATGGGCTTGTCAATGTCTTTCCAGGGATGTATTACACTGATAAGAGTGAAATATGCTGAAGTGTTAATGTAGCTTCAGCTTCAGCAGTAAAAGGCCTGTGAGTGTGGGTGAGTAAGTGGAGGTGGGGATATCCTTCCAGCAGATTCAACACTATGAAACAATACACACTAAATTTAACAAATTAAGTTACTAGTTCAAGTCTTGGAAATTGCCTTACATAGATTTAACTCAGTGTATTGTTCTAGGTGAACTTTTGCCAACTGCAGGTGAAATCCAGCTGTGCAAGTTCTTTAGGTAGTGGGATATGATAACTTTTGCAGCAGCAGTCAGACCTACATGTGCTTGTTTCACTGGGAGAGACAGAGAAAAAGTTAAGGATTTCTTGATGGTTGAAGTAGTTAGGTACAGTACTATTTGTTTATACTCATCCACCTTAAGTAATGTTTGGCAATCAAGAGTAGTGCACTACATTTCACAGTTGTGCATTTCATCTTTCTAGCCTATAAACTGGACAATAAACTTACAGGAGATATTTGTAGGTAGGCAAGTTTTTGATTACTAAGAACAAAAATGATGGCTTCCACAGTATAGAAAGACAGAAAAAAAAATAAACTAAACTAACAAGAGATATGTGCATGCATGCATGGGCTAGTGAATATATTTATCAATAATCTCCGTAAGGCATCCATGCAAAGTACCTTCATTCAATACACTGACGATTCAACAATTATCACATCCTCTAATAACATTTCCGATCTCCTAAAATTAACATAAGAAGCTTTTACTTCTATTGAATCTTGGCTTACAGAGACTCAACTCCTACTTAATCCCAAAAAATCTAAACTTTTACTTTTCTCATCCAAACCTGTAACTGTAGACTTTAAAATATTTTCTCAGAACAATACAGTAACTGAAATTGTAAAAACATCCTAACTACTTGGCATCACAATCAATGTTCAACTTACTTTTGAAAATCATATTCTCAACACAATGAAAAAGACCCATTTTAAACTTGGTAAGCTCTATAGACATAGACTGTATTTGGACAAGTCTACCAAATTAAAACTAGCAAATACCCTTCTTATTTCCTCCCTCTTCTATGGTAGCCCCATTTTCATCAACCTACACTCATCTCTCCTGAACAACCTGCAGTCATGTTACTAGAAAATAGCCAAGTTTGTCTCAAACATGCCAAATCGCATGCATCACTGCCTAATAAGTATGTCTATTATATTGTTGTTAATTTACAGTTTAATAGTATTGTCTTAATTGAACTTTGATTCTGACTGGCTGCTTGTACCTTTTAAATATGAGTGGGTAATGACTTTAACTGTCTGATGAAGTAGCTCTTGCTACGAAAGCGCTCACCATTGTTTGTACTTTGTGGATTAAAATTGAACTTTATCTTCACCTGCCTTGGTCTGGTGCCTCCAATATTTTTTACATTGGATACTTAGCATATTTGTTTCATTTGTAGCATGTATAACCTTAATCTGACTACTACATTCAAGCTGATGTCTTAGACAATTTTTTTTTGTAAATGTTTGGAGCTTTTCTCACTGGGCCTCCACTGAAAATGGGTCCTTAAGGCCCAGTGGACTTTCCCAGTCAACAAATATCAATAAATAAATATAAATAAATAGTATTCCATCCTATGGAAATACCACTGATGATAGGTAGGACATCCATATGTAGCTACCACCTGATGATTACATATAGTGCTCTGGCACCATTCTGATGTATGTATGCCAGTGAGAATCAATACTAGTCATACAGAATTTATCCAACAACCAGCCTACTTCCTGCTCTAAGTATTTAATGCTTAAATAATACTTTGACATTTGGAAATGTCGCTGACAAAGGGCACATCTTCAATGTGACAGTTGTGCTTTTACTTGATAAGGTAGAAGGTAGTTGTTTTGTGCCAATCTGATTGCAGGGTCACTTTTTAAAGACTTTTTAAGGTTATCAAAGATAGTAATATCTTTACATGGGGGATGCACCTGTCTGTGCTGTTCTTTGATGGCAGCCTATATTAGTCCAACGCCATTCCGATGTACAATAGTATGATTTTTGAAATGAACAGACCATCTGTCATTCTGCCACAGAAAATTAAAATTATGAGTTGCTGTCAAGCTTCATCCTATGGTACTGGGTTTGAGCCCCTCAGCATGCATTAGCCTACTATGCCACATTGAGCACATCACTAACAGTGTTTGTTCCTTGATTCATTAGAAAATGGGCCTCAATCCACTTAAGCAACCCATTTAGCAAAATATATAGAATACAATAAAATCAACTGGATGTCTGTACTCCTCTCTTGTGACAGTAAGGAGTGACAACTCTGTCAAACTTCTAAGCTAAAACATTGCTACAGACAAGGGACAGACAACTGAATGATACCACTGCTAATCCATGATGGCACCTTTTTGATTTTCTTGAAGGTTTTGCAGAATCTGTGAGATAAATGTGTTGTTCTCTGAAGATACTATGCACTGGCATGCTGCCATCCCATTGTAATTCTGTGCTAGTGATGGGAGCAAAGATCTGTCAGATGGGACTGTTACTATCTCATGTTAACAGGCAGTGGGCTGATAACCTCATTACTTACATTAAGGTATCCAATAAGAAACAGCCACGTGCTTAATAGATGGACTACAGTCTGATGGTTGTATGTGGTGATCTAGTGGCATTGTATATGGCAGTTCTACTGATGGGGGCATGATATCTGTGTAGCAGCTAAGCTATTACCAAAATGATAGGATTTAGTCCTTTGGCACCATTTGGAAGCACAGCAGTGCCAGTGCTGTGGGGGCAGAACAGCTTTTTAATATCTCTACAGTTCACAGATGACATCAAACAGTATTGGAAAACAACTTGTCCTATCACAGTACCACTAATGAAGAGAAATAATAAAGAGCATTGCTATGATGGATGCTGTACTCCTAGCTAGCAACACCTTGTGGTGTAGCACTGTTCTGTCATAATACAATGTCACGATGAGGCCACTAAATGCCCATGACAGGTCTGCTATTCAGAGACAGCAAGTAGTAGTGCGTTGTGCATTTCTGATATACAGCAGCACCATTTATGAGCAGCAGCACATCTATCAGACAACTCTTCTGTCCTCTGACACTATCATGTTCCCGTTGTAATAACAAGGATCATAACTGCAAACATTCTATTTCCGAGATTATAACTGGAAATGTGGGATATACTAATTCCAAACTAGTGGTACCTTGGGGTACTCTACCTACTCCAAGGTACAGCAATTTATTATTATTATTTTATTTATTTACATTTGTTGACCAGGAAAATCTGACTGGACACAGGTCCTTTTTCAGCGGAGGCCCGGGGAGAAAAGCTCCACAATAAAAACAACAATTAATTACAAGTTACAAAAAGTATAGGTAGGTTTTGTTTAACAGCAGTAGTAAACATTTATAGTTCAAAATTAAATTAAGTGTTTAGTTAAATGGTACAGCACTTATATCATTGGTGCCATAAAAACTTGCAAGCATTTTAATAGCTGAGCTAGCAGCTATTACCTTGAATAACGATGGCTAAGATTACAGCTGATATATAGGTTTACAAGCAATGTATTTGGCTGCAATCTGAGGTTGTTAGAGGGGTGGAAGAAAGGGATTAGACAGGTTGGGGTAGAGATATTAGAGAGGTTTGTTACAGGGGCATGGCCAGTGCTCTTTTAGATGAGATTTTAGAGCAGCTTTGAAATTAGTGCGTGATGACACAGATGTTATAGAGTGAGGATGGGTATTCCATAATTCGTGATGACACGGAAGTTATAGTGTGAGGAAGGGTATTCCATAATTCTTGATGACACAGAGGTTATAGTGTGAGGAAGGGTATTCCATAATTCATGATGACACAGAAGTTATAGTGTGAGGAAGGGTATTCCATAATTTTGCTATGGAGTAGGAGAAGAGAGCTTCTCCAGCAGAGTTCCTGGTTCTAGTTACCTGTAATTGATTTTTGTTGCTGGAGCATAGTGGTCTGGTGGTATGATAGGGTTGGAGTAGAATTTGGAGGGGTGGGACTTTTAGAGGATGATTTAGTAGTTTGTGGGCAAGTGAGAGTTGGTACCATTGAAGGAGGTGAGGGAGTTCTAGCCAGCCTTGTTCAGTAAATGAGGTGCAGTGGTGGCTTAGGTAGTTTGCAGCAGTGGCAAACCTGGCTATTTTGTTGTAGCAAGCTTCAAGTTTATCAAACTCACTTTGCCTTAGGTTGATAAATACTAGAGAGGTGTAGAGTAGGGTGGAGATAAGGTAGCTATTTGCAACTGAAATCTTGGCTGTTTTGGTGAGGAATTGCTTATTTCTGTATAAAGCTCCTAGTTTTTTGTGTACTTTTTTATGGTTAACGAGATGTGGATGTCAAACTTGAGGTTATTGTCAATTTCAACTCCAAGTAGTTTGGTGTGGTCTGTTGGGCGGATAATGGTGTTGTCATTGGCTTTAATATTAAATTGGTGGGTGTTTAGATTGTGTTTGGTGGGTTGGAAGATGAGGAGTTTTGTTTAGTTTGGGTTAAGTATTAATTGTGCATCTGAAAGCCAGGTTTCAATTGAGGAAAAGGCTTCCTGTGTGGTTTTTTGAAGTTCAGGTAGTCAGTGGGCTAAGCAGATGATGGTGGAATCATCTACATACTGTATGAGAGTGGCCTGTTTGGTAGCAGAGGCTAGATTATTAGTGAATATGGAGAAGAATAAGGGTCCAAGGATGGATCCTTGGGCAACACCTATTGAGACAGGGAGTTGGGGGGATATATCATTATGCCAAACAACGGATTGATGGCGGTCAGCCAGGTAGCTCTGGAACCAGTTTGTAACAGATTGAGAGAAGGATAGAGTATTGAGGACAGTGATGAGTTGTTTATGAGAGACCATGTCAAATGCTTTAGATAGGTCTAGGAAAGTTGCAGAGGTAAAATAACCATTGTTTTTATGTTGAAGGATTATATTAGTGAAAGCAAGTAAGGCAGTGGTTGTGCTGTGGTATGGTCGGAAACCATGTTGTGTGTTAGATAGGAGGTTGTTAGTAAGGAGGTAGTTTAGAACTTGAGAGTGAATGCATCATGAATGAAGTTCAATTGAGTGAATTTCAAATGTAGTGTACATAGTTATTCTCTCCAATGTCAGTGGTGCAGGGGACCTAAACCACACAGAAACTAAACCTAACAGTGAGTATCATTATTTGCTGTTTGAACTTTAACGTTGCATGGTATGTTTTACAGTTGTGAAACACATTGTACAGGGTCCCACAGCTGTGAGTGGGAGCTAATTCCAGCATGTATTGTTTTGGTTTGATTCATATCTGCAGAAACATGACTAATGTACAGAAATCAATATCTGCCTGAGAGCTGTCATACTCACTAAGAGGAAATGAAATTCTGTGGCCATCTCAGAGACAGGGCGGAGTTGAGTAATATTAATAATAGGGAGGACATATACCTAGCAGATAAGCTTCTTTCTCTTAGTATCTATCGGTTTGTTTGTGTCTGGGCGTGTCTCTGTGTGTAAAAGGATCTAATGATATGTGACGAGTGTTAAGCAAAAGTAAATCATGACTGAATACACATTTTACCTATGAGAATGTCCTGAGAACTCATAAGTATAGACAGGATTTTCAAACTCAAATGACCCATGGGGATATAGGAGGATTATTATGGTCAGCTGATGGCCACATCATTTAATTAACCAATTACTTATTAACTTTATCAAATTATATTTACTTGGATTTCTCATTGCATGTCCATGGACCGCAAGTGTGATCTCCAGAACTGTGAGAATTTAAGTTCAAAGCAATATATACTAAGTCTGAAACTGCTGTATCTTATAGTATTCCCTCTTCTGTCAGATACAAAGTATATAGTATATATAAGTAGTTAAGGGTAAAAGAGTCAGGGGTCATACCTCTCAACATCTTACTGCAAGAAATCTGGACCAAGCCTAACAAAATGGTGGGACAAAGGTCCAAAAATAGGAACAGATTTTAAATATTGCTCTTAGAAACTTATAAAGTTGCTGAAGTAACATGGCTTGGGTTAAAATACATTTTTCTGAAGGATCTGAAGTCTGAAACTCATGTATGTCATTTGGTGACTTCAGTCCTCAGATCATCCCAGTGATTTGCCAGAAAACCACAAATTTTATGAAGAACAGATCAAAAATATGAGGCAAAAATCTGGACAGTCTGAGAAAAAAATCTGAACAGTTAAGAGGTATGCCAGGGCGGTTTGTCTTCCACTCTTGCAAAAACACATTTTAATGTATAATAGTGAGTTTCACACATTGGTAAAGAAAAATGCATTTAATTTTCATAGTTTAGGAAGCTGCATTATCAAATCTCACAGTTCCAACAGGCTGGCACTTGGTACTGATGAGCTGTGCTCTCATCATCAACAGCATGATGTTCCTTGTAGTCTATCATCATGCATATTGGCTTTCCCTTTTCCTGGAAAAATAACATCATTTGGAATGTTTAAATACGGGAAAAATATTAAACCTTCATGGAATTTTCCATTTTAGTCCACAGCCCTCCTTCACTAACTTATATCTTATGTTTGCTACTTAGATTACTTCTGTTATGCACTTCTGTTGTAAAATTGCTTATTTATTTAAGCATTAAAACATTATAACAGGGACATAATAGCTGGAAATTATACTTGATAATCTTGGATGCAACTCTAAATCTAGAGTAAAGTTCAGAAAATAAAGTACTGTAATTTATAGAGATTAAAATAAAACAATGCAGCATTATCAGAACAATGGATTTATAGAAAAACAGAACATTTTAAACCTATTGGTTCTTCTTTAAGTCATATATAAAGATAAAAAAGTTCAGTTTCCAAACTTTCACTCGGGAAAATGGAATCTTTTTAATAACTATGAATCAATGCTCCTACTTATCAAGTTACCAGTTAGCTGGCAGTATTTTGCATAAACAAGTTTGTCAGTATTAGTTTTTATATACAAAGACAATGATAGTTGTTTTATTACTTGCAGGTGTTCATCACTGAGTCATGATCTTAATACTGATTTGTTAATCTTCATAGACAAAAATTGATCAGAATATATATGTCCTTTCAAACACTGTCATTACCCTTGCAGAAGCAGATACTACGTCTTGGAATGTTTCTTGTGAAAGAACCTTTGCTTCAAAATCGTATCAAAATCGTATCACACTGAAGCTCCTCAAACTCTCACTCATTCATGTGGACATCCTCTGCAGCATTCTCAATGACCTAATAATGCAGAATATAACTTAAATTTATGGGTTAGATGGAGAAAAACTGATGAACCTTACATTAAGCTAGTTATGCAAACATTTTACTCCACAAGGTAAATATAACTTTGAATGTTTCAGCATTGCTGTACATTTATGTTATCTGTTTTAACCCCCAAAACGTAACAGTTTCATTCACTGAGATATTCAGTAGAACCTTTTAAAAAGCAAGGCTGCAGACAAACAGAATCTGCAATCTTTAAAAAATCTCCTTATTTTTCATGTTCATCAAGAATCAATTTTCTCTCTAACTGAAATAAAATGTTTTAAAATATTTCCACAACTGCCCAAAATTACTTGCTCAGAAAGGAGTGAACTGTCCACGAGTCAGGGCGTATGCATGTATAAATGTAACTGTAATTTTAGCAACTGCAGTCGTAACTTAATTTTATTTTTAGACTTCTAGTACACAAGGCTTTCTTTTTTAAGCCACATTGTACATACCTGTTAAGCTTTCTTGTATAGTGAGACTTTTAAGTTTACTTTTCAAAACTATCACTGAATTTTTCCGTACACATGGATGGAGCACTGTCTTTAGTGAGAAACAAGGGTTTGTCCCGTGGTGGCCCATCTTCTTAATGCACTCTTCCATTGCTTGAACCACATCACATTCTGTTGTGGTACCTTTCAGTGGTATCACGTCTAGCAGTTCATCAGTTAAATGCAACTAACTGTTCACTCCTTTGAACACAGAATATTGGACAGTGTCTAATGCATCTGTATTTTCATCAAGTGCAGTCAAGTACGCCTCAAATTCTGCTCTTCTTTTCATCAACTGCATTAGCAGACATGCATATCCCTCTTAAAAATTGTTCTTATCAGGACAGAAACTTTCACTTGCTTTAGTAGACATTCCTTTACAAAAAGTTCTTTTGTAGAAGATTTTCATGCTTTTGGTCTTATACTCATCAGAAAGCAGATGTTTTATTAAATCTTCAGTAGTGTGATGGATATTATATACAAAGCTCCTTTGTTTTGTAAATGCTGCTTTATGATGCAAAGTGTATTCTTCTGTATTCTTCCACATATTTAATTATGCCTGATTAGTCACTCTGATGGACCTCCTGCATATCAGCAAAACAAACAGCACCAGAATTACCCGTTTGAAAGATTTAAACTTTACCTGTGATATAAATAGGACTGCTGTAGAGACAGGTATGTATCTCAGAAACTACCCCATCTCTGGAACAGACTCCACATCCATGTGAAGCAGAGTTCCTCCTAATCTAATTCAAGTATAACTTGGACAATTGGATGAAGAAAAGGAAATTCATCACTGGCTTGGCACCTATGTCACTAATGCACAGGCTTGGCATCTATGTCTCTAATGGACACAGGCAACCTGCAAATGTTTCATCTCCCAAGCCCCTGGTTACAATTATCAAGGATATTAGAACTTGTCAGAGATTTGGGATGCATTGCTAGACTTAAAAAGGCTATTGTGATCATCTAACCCACTATTAAACATCCTAGTTCCCCTTTTGTTTTCATGGGAATTGATATTAATTATTTTTGTGAGCATATGTAAATTTTAATTCCATTCTCAACGATAAAGAACACTTTTGTATTATTAAAACAGGGCAATTTTCTACCCAGATCTTAATAAACAGTATGACCCATTGCGGTAGCTGTGAACCAAACTTTTAATATTTCAGCATATTTGTTTATAGGTGGAGGTATTTCTATATTTAGTGTTTTCATTTGTTTTTAATTGTTCACATCACATTTATATTGTGAGTATTTTGTGGTCTTGCCCCTTTAAATTGAATCACATAAATTATCATGGTTGTGTATTTCAATGGTTCTTGATTATTTTATATTACATAGTAAGGAAGCATATGAAAAACTAGTTTATCAAGCCATCTTGCATCAATAAAAGTTTATCCACTCATCTAGGTGTTTTTTTTTTCTGTTTTTCATTTGCCATATCTGCACTGGCATCAATGGCCTTTGTGTGTGTGTGTGTGTGTGTGTGTGTGTGTGTGTGTGTGTGTGTGTGTGTGTGTGTGTGTGTGTGTGTGTGTGTGTACACCTGTGAGTATAAACTCTCTCATGTCTCAAAACATATTCTCCATTCCTCCTCAATTAATCATTTTGAACATTGTATAACACCACATTGCTCAGTAACATGACTGTAGCCATATGTCACAAAGAAAACCTGCAAAGGAAAAGTACTTTCTCTTTTATTCAGATAACTGTCAAGAGCTTCCATTCTTTGAAATGTGAAGGGTCTGTAAATGAGAAGGCAACATATATTGTAAGTAAAAAAACAAAACAAAAAGAAAGCACCTGTGTTTGGAAGCTTGTTCTGGCAACAAATAAATAGCCTTATAAATGCTGATACAGTTAGAAAAAAATAAAGGTTCATTGTTGCATTAGATTACCTCAAGTCTGAACCTCACTGACTGGCAAACACAATAGCATGATGTACAAGCTTACTACATACCATTTAACTATATAAAAGTAGAAATTAAAATGCAAACAGAAACAAATGAGATGTTCTGCAGTAGAATGCACTGGACACAGTCATTGTGATACTAAATACAGCAAAAGCAGCACTGAACTCAATTGTGCTACATTGGGCCACAGCAAAGGAATCTTTTTTGATACTGGAAAAAAATAGCAAATTAAATATTCTCCAGTGCAACAGCCAGCCATGTAATTTATCATATTCATTTTCATTCCACTAGAAAAAAGGGCAAATAAAATGCAGATCTTAGAGAATTGGTTTACCTGTTAGTTGGGCAGAAATTTAGTCATCTTCTGAGCAGTGAAAAGGACATGTTCAGTTATTTGTTTTATTCATATAGCTGTTTTGTTATCTATACTGTGGGAATACAGTAAGTGGTGTCAAAGGATCAGTTCTCATATTACCAGTCAATAGCAAGTTTTCCATGTGCACTGCAGGTTTCCTGCTGCTGTCTTGTAGTAATGGGGCACACCTGTGTCAATAAGGCCTTCAGTTCTCTACTCTAGAGAATATGAACAAACCAGTCAGACTGAAAAAAAAATTAAAAATTTCTGTTTGATACAAATAAAAATACATTTCATATTAAGAGACATCAGCTGACCTGTCATTTATGTGAAGTATATTTTGAACCGTATCAAACATTTTTATTTAGTTTTAGTTAGAGCAGTTTGTTTATATTGTTAGTTGTGTTGCTATATCAATCCTCTATGTGTGCTGGATTTGGTGGGTTTGTAGGGTGCATGCAGCTCACAGGCAATAAGTCTGAGATCCGATGTCTAGACTGCATGTGGACTATGCTGGTCCATTCCTTGGTAAAATACTTTAGCTTTGATAAATATGGATGTTAGACTATACAAGAACAGATGTCTGTGATTTCAGGACGTATAGAGTTTATTCTACTGAAAAATACAGCTTTACATAATATGGAAGAGTGTCAGGAACTGAGAACACTGTCAAAGTTGGTGGACTACATTAAGGAGTAAGTAAAAAAGGGAATTAATATCCTGTATCAGGAGAAGGAAGTGTTGGGATAATAACATGCTCATTATAGCTAAAGGAGGAGGTAATATAAATTAGCAATGGCAAGAGAAATGTCTATAGAAATGGAAAAAGTGTGTGATGAGATGAAAAAAAAAGAGCTATGAGGATGCCATAAGAATAAGCAACAAATTGAAGGGTAAATTACATTTTTCAGCTAAAATGGAGAACCTGCAATCCCCCAGATGCAGAAAAGCTTACTGTGTGGAGGAAAGCTTGATATGGTAATTTTCCCACACATAGTAAGTCTTTTGATTGTTAAACCTCCCTACTGCTTAGGTTTCTACCTAGTGAGAGCTTCAACATGCATGGTGATCCATGCTAAAGCTAATTAGTCATGTGTTCTCCCACAAAAATGCCAGCAGCTCCCGATTTATTCTGATGAGTGATTCAGAGTAGCACTTAACTGTGTAAATCATCACTTTTGGAATAAAAAGTGAATGCTATCAAAAAATGTCAGTCACCCAATTACTCCAATAAAAGCAGTCATGGTGCAGGTAAGCTCAGTGAAGTCATGGGGTGGGGGGGGTCTTAATGTGTGTGTAGGGGCATAAATATTGCTGGATGTGTATGTGTGTGTGTGTGTGTGTGTGTGTGTGTGTGTGTGTGTGTGTGTGTGTGTGTGTGTGTGTGCGTGTGTGCGTGTGTGCATGTGTGGGTGTGTGTGTGTCTGTGTTCATGGGTCAGTGATTATGTGTATGTGTGAGCTCATGCTCCTACACCCATGGTAGTGTGTGTGTGTATGTGTGTGTGTGTGTGTGTGTGTGTGTGTGTGTGTGTGTGTGTGTGTGTGTGTGTCTGTGTGCGTGTCTGCGTGTGTGTGTCTGTGTGCATGTGTGTGTGTGTGTGTGTGTGTGTGTGTGTGTGTGTGTGTGTGTGTGTGTGCATGTGTGTCTGTGTGTGTGCATGTGTGTGCGTGTGTGTGTGTGTGTGTGTGTGTGTGTGTGTGTGTGTGTGTGTGTGTGTGTGTGTGTGTGTGTCTGTGTTCATGGGTCAGTGATTGAGTATGTGTATGTGTGAGCTCATGCTCCTACACCCATGGTAGTGTGTGTGTGTGTGTGTGTGTGTGTGTGTGTGTGTGTGTGTGTGTGTGTGTGTGTGTGTGTGAGTGTAAGGGGCCACATTTGCATGTAAAGCATCTGCTACCAGGGAAAACATTTATGCAGTCAGGTCTCATGGTGCTAGTGCTAAGCAATGATGATTTGGAGATATGCAAATGAGCTGATAATGAGGCTTTTCCCATTGTGGCCATAGCTGTTTCTGAATCCCATTTTTTGACCATAATGTAATTTACATAAGCATTGAGAATCTTTCTAAATCCTAAAGAATGAATCTATAGATTATTTAAAAGGAAAGGAGGGAGGGTTGTTCATATGTGCTATAATTCAAGTAAACAGTGATACAAATGTTTAATGCTGTATTTACACAGCAGCAACAAGACATAGTAGCAGCATGGAACAGTAGGCCAGGTATGGATAGATACAGAAGGAACAGTTACAGGGAAGTAGTACAAAAGTGCTCAAGATTCACTGAGGAGAGAAAAAAAAACACAAAGTCCAGATGCATTGCCTCTTAGTATGTCAAAAAGAACAAACAACCATTAGCATAATGTTGCACTTGTTCAGTAATAACTGTATCAGTACACCTAGAATAAAAACTGGAAAAAGTGAATCTATTCCTTAAAGATGGACCCAGGAAGGTGCCATGTAATAAAAGTCATGTTATTTTTACAACATACTGGAGAAAGTCATGGCATACATTCTGCATGTCAGACTGATTGTGTTCCTGAATATTAGTATTTTGACCAGTGGTCAACAGAATTGTTATGCACAATAGATAATTAATCAGTTTACCTAGAATAAGTTCCTTTGCTATGTAACCATGGAATGGGAACATTGTGGATGTAGATTTTCTAGATGTTAGAAAAGTGCTTAAAAATGCTGGATTAAGAGATTAAGTGCATCTTTGATCCTGTGTGTTTTTCATATTATGCTCCCACACTTTTTAGGACCATGCATAAATACATGCATTTTTTGGGATTTACTTTCATGATTGTTTTAAATGTATACTTGTTTGCCATCTGTATTTACTTATTAATATAACAAACTTTGAATAGTAGTTTTAAATTTGATTAATTTGAACATTTTTTCCAAGTAGTGAAACAAAATTTACTACTCAGCAAAAACTATATTACCAGTTCAAAACATTTCTACCATAAAAACATGAACTGCTCTCATTATAATCCATCAAATCCATGTCCCTCAATTACAACCATTTTACAGACTGTGTATACCTCAGATGTCTGTAATAAAAATAGACACAGTAAAGTATTCCAACTTGTTTTAAACAAATGCACTCTAATTATGCAAAGCCAGACTAATAACTACTTAACTTGCACATAAAGCAAGTTCAATTCCATGCACAGCCAACCCCCACTGCATTGAAATTATAGCTAAACTGTTGAGTGTGTAAACCTCAGATCACTGATTATTGTTGCTGTCATTATTATTATTATTTACCACAATGGCCACAATGATGCATTTCAGGTTTGTTTCATACAAACGCACAATTGTTACAGTAAAGTATTCTAACTTAATTCATATAAATGCACACTAGTCCTGCAAAGTCAAATTAAGGATGGTTTAAACTGAGCAAATGACAACAAGGTTAAGTTACTTTTATCCACAGACAACACCCTCACCCAGCATTGTTTGCTGCTATATTGACTCAGCTGACTATGCACACTTCAAGCATCTGATTGTGATAAAAAGCAATGGTTACCATAATTTAGTTCAACTTTGTTTTACACAAACAATAGCCAGAGTAATGTGTTTGAACTTGTTTCACACAAATGACATTAGTCCTGCAAAGCAAACACTAGTCAGTCATTTTTATAAACAAACAACCTCCCATATCCAGCAACTACAGCCTTTTTTCTGTCTGTGTAAGTTTCATAGGCTCATAGGTAGGTACTAGGCTATCTGCCCGAAGGCATTTATAAGCCTAGCCAGAATGTGTTGGCTTTCACTGCCCCCTTAGATTAATTCCCTGTGCCTCTGTCCAGCAGAGCCACTGAAGTGATCCCCTGAGGTAAACTTTGTTTCCCATCCACTCGCCAAGGTTTCTTTTGAAGAGTGTTAGCAAGGAGCTCTGCCTAATGTAGATTGAGATCTTGTTCCAAAGCATGGGAAATCTCTGGGACAGGAATCTATCCCTCCAGCACATCCTATTTATTGTTATGGTGAGGTTTAGACCCCTAGAGCATGTGGCTCGAGGGGATAAGGTTTTCTTTAGGTGGAGCATGTACATGAATTCTGGGTTGGACATGGCCTTGTATATCAGGCAGAGATCACCTCTGAGTTGGCGGTATGCATCTGAGTACCAGCTGTAGTTTCTTCAGTCGAGCTGCATAGGGCATCTGTTTGAGGCCAGTGATCCTCTTGGTGAGGTACTTTTGTGGTCTTTCCAGCTGTTGTAGGTGTCTTCTAAGGTACATCCCAAATGGGGTGTTGTACTCTATGATGGGTCTGATGAGTGATGAGTAGAGGGGTACAATGACCTCTTTTGATCTGGATGCAAACCCTTTTGTGATTAGGTGGGCCATGTAGAAGGATTTTCTAACTATTTTGGCAATGTGATTATCAAAGGTGAGATTTCTATCTACTTGGGTCCCCAGATCCCTTATTACGTCTTCTGTATTTAGGGGACTGCCACCTATGTGGTAGTTTGTGGGTACTTTGTTTTTTCCAAAGGGCATGACTATGCACTTTTTGGCATTTAGCTTGAAGCCATGATTTTGACACCAGGTATCCGTCTCAGTGAGACCCTTTTGGAGGATGTCTGTGTCAGCCGGAAAATCAATTATAGCCCCTAGTTTGCAGTCGTCTGCGAACTTGGTCAGCCATAGTCCTCCTGTGCTTGCCTGTACCTCTGAGAAGTATATGCCAAACTGGAGGGGTGCTAAGACTGAGCCCTGGGGAACGCCACTTGTAATCGGTTTAGAGTTGGACCTAGCTCCCACCATGTGGGTTCTGTCCGTGAGCCAGTTGGCAACCCATGTTGTTACATAGGGGTTTATGTTCAGGCTGGTGAGCTTGTCTATAATACCAGAATGGAGAATGGTGTTGAAGGCCTTAGCAAGGTCTAGGTAGGCTGTGTGTACCACCTTTCCCTCATCTATGGCCTTGGTAAATGTCTCAAAGAAGTCCACCAGGTTTAGGAGGCATGATCTTCCCTTAAAGCCGAACTGGGTAGGGTCCAGTGTTTGGAGGTTCCCAATGTCTCTGTTAATGAGTTCCATGATGATGCGCTCCATAGCCTTGCAGACCAAGCTAGTCAGGCTTATAGGGCGATAGTTCACATGGTCTGTTGTGGCTTCACCTTTGTGGAGCAGAATAACCGTTGCTGTGCATCACTCTATGGGAATGTAGCCTGTGGAGAGGCTGAGTTTGAACAGTGTGTTTAGGTGAGGGGTTAGTTTGTCTTGGAGCTTGTGTAGGACGCAGCCTGGGATACCGTCCAGTCCCATTGATGCTGTGTTTTTGGCTTTGGATAGGGCTGTTTTAACCTGAGTGTCTGTGATTTCAGAGACTCTACATTCTTCTGGTATGGTTATGGGCCCTTTTGAGGGTGAGAGGGGGGTGAAGTTTGCACTGAACCTGTCTGCCAGGATGTTGGTGATATCGGTCGGTTCAGTGTATTTTTTGCCATTCTGCACTAACTTCAAGCAGATCTGAGCATTGCCACTTAGATTCTTGACATAGCTAAAGAACGCCTTGTGGTTCAACTGTAATAAAATAAGGATCACAGTAATGCATTTCAAGTAAATCCATTTCACAAAACATTGTTTATTACAACCATAGAAAATTATTCCAAGTTCAAAATTAGCCCCTTTGATTCTAGCTTTGACCTACTTATTTAGATTTTCCCTCTCCTCAACCACTCTTCCCAGATACCTGAAGCTGTTAAACTGTTCCATTATTTTCTCTTCTATCTCAATACTCAGCTTTTTCTGACTTCCTCCATTTACTGCCATTCCATCTATTTTATCTGTGCTCAGTTTCATCCCATTTGCCTTTAGTTTTGCATTCCATTCCCCTATCCATTGCTGAAGTCCTTGCTCAGATTCTGCCTGTAATGCTCCATTGTCTGCATACAGCAACTTTGTTGATCTTCCCCCACCAACCTGTTTGCTAAGGTAGTCTATCACCAGTATGAACAGCAGTGAACTCAGAGCTGAACCCTGATGGACACCCATCCTGAATGGGAACCCCTCTGTAAGTCTGAACATTGTTAATACTTAAGTCCTTGTACATAACCTGCACTAATTCTACCAGTGCTTCTGGGACTTCAAACCACCACAGGTCTGCCAATCTGAGACTTTGACATATGCTTTCTATGTAATTTATACTCTTCCATCCCACACAATAGTGTCCTCTATCACTCCACAAAATAGGCAGAGGTAGGCAAATTAGTAAACTAGTAAGGAAACAGAGGAGTAAAATTTATGCATATAAATATATACATTTTTGCAATGGTTATTGGACTCCTGCAAGCAATGTAAATAAGGGTCTCATAAATTGTTGAGTATGTTTAGGATATGTGGAGGAGAATTCTGCTTTACTTCATAAATGTTGTTACTTTCACTGAATACACAACTTATGTAAAACTACACTGCTGTTTTAATGATCTTCCCTGAGGATCCTATGTTTTCTGAGAGTTATCTTTACCCTGGACCACCCAGACACAAAAACATGGAGCTTGAACCTTAGAACGTGGATTTTGTGTCTGGCAGGAGTTGTGAAATTCCATATTACCTCCTTGATGGAAGTTACCAGAATTCCTAGTAAGTCAAGGACTGTACTACTAGATATTGAAATACATTATTCAATCAAAGGTATTTAATATTCAAAAACATGTGCACCAATTGGACAGATCAATCAGTGTTGCCCATTATAAATCCAGTGTTCCCCACAAGAAAAAGTCCAGCCTTATAAAACTTTGCCTTTCCTCTAAACAAAGACCATACACTTATAAAGAAGTCATCCATCCTCCTATACACTCCTAAAATGTACGAATAAGTAGCATAATACAAAACAAATTAGTGAAAAAAATCAGGAGTCTCAAAAGCAGGAGTGTCTCTGGAAACACATTCCAAAGTGGTGTAAAAAAAAAAAACAAAGAAATAGACACTACAATGTTTGTGTCCATTCATGGTAGCACTCTTAAAAGGGAGTTGTCATCATTTTAGATACCCAAAGACAGGCAGACATTTTGACATTTCATACTATTCATGGTGTGACACCCCACCACTGATCCAGTAATCAAGGAGCCTCAGTCCTCACCACTGGCAACAGTGGGAGATGTACAAATTAGGAGGATGAAAAGTACACACACAATAAAGTGCAATTTCCCTTAAGAGCACACAGAGACCACAGTCAGTCTGGGGCTGGTTTCTCCCTCTTTCTCCAGATCCCCAGTAAGACTCCCCACTGGCACAGCTATAGAGTTGAGATCTTAGATGAGTGGCCAGGCAAAACCTCCAGCACTCTCTCTGTCCATCCAGTGTTTTGTGTCCCTGCCCAAGTAGCTGACATACACAATCTTTAAGGTTTGATTTATGCACACAAATGCACACCTGGGAAAGGCTGACACAGGTTTATAGCTATGCTCCCTTCTGCCCAGACTATAAGGTAGTTTTCACTGCCATCAGCTACTACTTATCAGGTACTTTAAGGCCATTAACAAAGGGTGTCCAATGTTACTGTGTAATGTTGCTATTAATCCAAATGGTAGTATAACCAAGAGCAAGGCTATTAGGAGTGGCCTGCACAGTGTCACCAAATAGATATGCAAATAACTCTAGAGCTTAAATATGTCTCACAAATATCAGCCACAAATATAGGTTTAAATATATTTAATAATAAAAGAACAAGACAATACTAAATATGTATTCACTATGACTTCAGAGTTTAAAATCACAGGGAATATTTAAAACAACACTGCAGGACAGTCTCAAACAAATACAGAAAACATCTGAACTAATATTTACTATATTTCTTACTGAATCTAAAAGAAATTACTGTACCCTAATTAACTTACTTACAGAGCCATGCAAGACAGATATGGTGAGTGGGTTTTCCCAGCTGATCCTGTCAGGTCAAAGACAAAATACAAATTGCATGTCTCTCTCAGAGAGTTCCTAAATTAATATTTCAAATATTGCTGCTGGGATACTTGCAGCATGACATCACTTTTTGTCACCTGACTATAGTTCCCAAGCTAAAACCCCTTTGCTAGAAACTACCAGCATTTAGCATCTCCATGGGAAAACACATAAACAAGGGCTCCTCTCAGATCTTTTGGCAAATGGTGGGTCGTAAAATAATTTACATTCCTCCACATGCAAAGACCATACAAAAAACATGTAGTTCTAGACACTGTGTCTGTTACAGCACTGAAATTGAGAGATAACATCTTTTGTTTATGGCCCAGCTATAAAGTAACAACCTCAACCATTCTTCTGAAGTTTTGCAAGTTAGTCTCCTGTGTTTCAGTCTCCCCTGTTAAACAGTTACAATAGTGTATAAAAAAATTTTTTCAGCACACGTCTAAACAATATGACATACAGTTCTAATACATTTGTAACACAGGCATATGAATCATGTTGATATTCATAAATGACACACAACCACTTGCAAAATTCCAGATAGCTGGGCTGTCAGTATCTCATTTTGTGACAAATAGGAATATTGTAGTATGGATCTTAACTAGCAAAATAATGCAAACATGTCTTTCTGTGCAGGTGCAAGATGTGATATGTTTGCCACAGCTATGGCTACTAAACATTACAGATGCTATCTTAAACTCTTATTTCTTTTTCTGTTTAAGAGCAGCACAGTTTTTAAATAAAAGACTTTTTAACAGAGAATGATAGCAGCTACAATGTTGTTCTGCCAGGGAAATAAGCATCACATGTATTGAACCAAACATTTAAAGAAAATAGAAACTGAGAGGTACCAGGTGACCATCAGAACATGCATGCTGAGCACATGTGCAGCACATTTAGCTCACCCACAACAGAAAATACATGTAGGAAAAATTAAGTGCTTTTATGCTATGACAGTTTGGGAAAGATAAGGGATAAGCTTTTTTCTTAAATAATGTCATTGTACAAGAGCAATGGTCCACTTCTCAGGCTTCACTTTTGTGATCAAACCACACCAACCATTAATAAATCCTGCATTGTCTACAAGCAGCTAATCACCTGGCCTCAGCATGGTGCTAATCCCTATAAAATCTCCCTGGATTATGACAACATATCTCACAAACCATATCTCTGCTGACTGTTGTTTCAGCAGTGACAATCTAGAGCCAATGTACACACAGCCAAGTGGCTAGCCCTGCCACAATTATTCTTCCATACCACACACACGCACACACACCTATGGCCAATTTAGTATATCCAATTCACCTACTGTATGTCTTTGGAATGTAGGAGGTAAACAAACAGCTGTACTGAAGTATTTCTTTCCTTTCTGTCTTTTGGTTACTTATAATCTTTTCAGTGAATATCTACCCATGAATCATAGAGGGGGAAATAACCACCACTAAACCCCCTTTAGTCTTAAAATGAATATTTCACTTGCAGTACTTCAAAAAAGTTAAAACAGTGGAAGTAGTTGAGCCTTGCAAATATCAGAAACTGAGAAATCTAACAGAATGAGTTTGGACTTATCCAGAAGTGAGTTTGCTTGCAGAATCAAGAAGTAGATAAAAGTAAAAATCTACTTATCAATTTACTGCATTTAAATTGGTGTACCCAACCAGTTCAGAGCACAGAAAGTATAGCTGGTCTGACTATCTGAATGGTTTTGTCCTAGTAATGCAGGTCCATAACATTTACAAGGTACAGTGCATTCAAAATCCTGTCACCCAAGTTCTGCAGGTGTGGGCTGAAAGACAGCAACTGCATTTTCTGATTAAAATCAATGTCTAACATAACCCAAGGCATAAAGAATGGATTGATCATTAGAAAATGCAGTCTTTATATAAAATGTACAAGGGTCAAAGGTCATAAATCCTTGGAATAAAGAGGCTCTCTCAGAGGGAAGTGACAGCACCAGCAAAACTATTTTCCAACGTTGAAATTAAAGGGACAAAACGAACCAGTATAAAATGACACCCAGTAAGAGGGTCCAGAACAAAATTAATATCCTAAAAAGGAGAAGAACTTTTTCTTATAGGTCTCTGGTAAAGAATACATTCTAAAAGCAAAGTAACCACAAGCAAGGAAAACAGGGATAGTCCCATGGGAACCATAAAGAGAGTGCCAAATGGTGAAACACCACTGAAGAGTAAGTCAGGACTTAGATTAAGAGATAATAAAAGTAATCCAAAAGCAACAGTAATTTTATTTTAAATGGGAAGCAGCCTTAGAATAAATTGAGAAAGAGAACATTTTAAAGGGGAAGCAACCTTAGAACTACACCAGAAAGAGAACATTTTCCAGTCTGTTAAACAAAATAATTTTCTAGAAGTTGGTTTTCTGGCTTCATTCAACACATCACATACCTGTGTGGAAATCTCTGAGTATTTAAGAATCAGAACGTTAACCTCCAGACAATGAGAGGAAGGAAATACAAGGCTTGAAAGAGAACTTTACCATTTAGTTATTAAAAGAGATCCTCCCCAATAGGCAAATAAAAAGTGTGAAGTATACCTGCAAAGATGAGAGAACCATGATTACCTCGGTCAGAACAGAGCTATCTAAAATGTTTTAAGTTTTTTACTTAATTGTTTTCAGCAAGACTTTCTGGATTAAATGGATTAGTGGCAAAATAGAAAAAACAGTACCACTACAGTCCCACTGGAAGGCACCCAAGGATTTATCAAAAAGTAAAAAAGCTTAGCATTTTGTGTACTGAGTTAATAATGTTGGTAGGGTATGGGTGATAACTGCCTTCTTGAAAACAAATGGAACTAGCACAAGCCTTAGCGAGGACTGAGCAAGTCTAAAAATAAAAGGACCCAAGACATCAGGTAAGTTCCATAATAGGGTCAGGATGCTGCTTAGTTGTAGTTGATTCACATTTTTGAGGAACTGCATCAAACTGGAGTAGTTAAGATAATCAAATACATCCCAAAGCCAATCTGGCAATTTTGTCCCAAACAAGTGCATATCCACTGTGTGTTCTTAAGAGTACCCACCACCTAATCATGTCGACCTTGTCTGTGACAAATCAAGCAGCCAGTTCTCAAATGTGTCAAGCAAATGTTTCCAGATGATAAGGGACACTAAACAGCACATCTGACCACTCATCGGAAACATTGTAGCTGTTTGATTCCTTTAGCAGAGGGCTTCCTGTAAGGTGCCTTCGCATCAGAGATCTTTAACTGATACCTCGAGTTATGCAATCCCAGTAACAATGTGTTCTGCAGAAGGGGAGTACATTTTTGTTGCATGACATCCTTTAGTCTGTATGTGCATTGAATATCAGAATCTCACCACTGCTCCCTCAAAACAATTGGGACAGGGAAAACAGTTACAGGGGCAAACTAAGTAAAAGTCACTGCTGCAGAAATATATTTTACAAAAAAGCATCTCATGACCATTTGCACTGCAGTCGTGGAAGAGCTCATCGAGGAAAGGTGAGAAGGGAGTGTTAAAGACATAAGACAAATTCCTATACTTAGCCAACTTAACATCAAAGTGAATAAAACAGGGTAAATCCAGACTAAGCTTGACAAAATGCTGGAACACGAAGAGCAAGCACTGACTTTCCTACCCTGTAGCAAAGGTAAATACCTGAACACCTCCAAAGTCCTTTATAATGGCTGCAAATTATTTAGAAAGAAACACAAAATGGTCATTGGCCCAAAAGTGAAATTACCCAGCAGTAACCAGTTTGGGTGAGCAAACAATGAGCTGATGAGGATATCAGTGAACTCTTGCTAAAAGGGCTTCACACTACTTGGTGGACGGTAAATAAGAAGTAACCAGTAATTCTCTTCTGCTCCATACTCAATAAAAAGGATTAGCTGCCCCACATGAATCCTTGGGTCAGGCTCAGCTTTGACATGAAAGCAAAAGGCTACCTCCTCATGATGTCTCATCTTGGGAGCTGAATCACTAAAATGCATCAAGGAAAGTTTCATACAGAAATGCCAAGTCAATGCCATGAAGGAAGTTAGCATTGATGCAACTCCTGTTGTAAGATGACAAATACAGCAGCCTGTATAGGAACCACAGGGCTATACATTATAGCTACATGCCTGAAATGTAATTCGGGCTGCCTGACTTCACCTGTAGCCATGACCATTGAAAGCCAGCATGCGGTTACACCTTGAGTAGCAGGTGGAAACCCTAACCTGGAGTATGAGACCATATAGCACCTATGTCTCACTCCCTTATTTTGCATCCAAAGGATTCCCAGCCTGTGGCAAATTCTATATAAACTAGGATCCAAGGAGACACAAAAGGGTGGAACCAGACATAAGCAACAAAAAGAATTAGTACCCACAACATTAAATACTGAACAATGAAGCCTAGTCATAAGCAATAAATCTGGTTAAAACATAATGCTTGCACATGTAAAACACCTCAGGTCAGTCTACAAAAACCCAAAAGGTTACAAAAATCATTCAGAGTGTGCCAAAGTTCAAACCCCACCACAGGTAACTCTGGTACAGTTTTCAACTCAGGGACAAATAAAAACCACTGATAATAATACATAATATCAATTTCTGTTCTACTATTTCCCCTTCTATGAGTAAACTGCCATTCTTTGTGTAAACTTAACTTTTCCAGTCTAATCACATTCCTACATATTTTATATCATGTGTCATTTTTGTAGGTTTTTCCTTAGATTACAGGTAAAATCTTCTATTAATATGTACATATAGACCATATTTTCTTTAAATTAACATCTGCATTCTTTTCCCCATTGTCAAATAAATGTATACTACAATATGCCTACATACACCTCAACTGCCTCTTAAATCTGTAACAACTACCCCACCTGGAATAATTGTTGTCATATCTAGCAGTTTAAAACTTCATAAAATGCTTTATTTCCTAAACATATAATTGTCCTTATGCCTTTAACAGTGAAGTGTACATGTAAAGGACCTCAAGTCAGAGTCTACAAAATCCCATCAGGTTACAAAAATCCTTCAGGGTGCAACAAAGTTCAAACCCTACCACAGGTAACTCTGGTACAGTTTTCAACTCAGGGACAAATAAAAGCCACTGATACATCAGTGGCTTGATGTGTAAGTGGTTCACCAGGTAGTACACTTACTTTGGTGCTGAAAGATGAGAAGTCTGTGGGTTCTTTTCCCAGACCAGCTAGTTGGATCCATTTTCCAACACTGGCAGTGCAGTACAGCATAAGGGGATGTTGCACTCCTGAGTATATCATCCTTAAGATGAGATGGCAAGCTGAGGCTCCATCCACCTGATCTGGTGGTAGATCACATGCATGTGAAAGATGTAAAGGCACTCAATGAAAAGGGGAAAGCTTTGTTTGTGTCACATCATAATGTAATAGTTACACATCACACACCACATTATTCACGTTTTAAACATAACGTACTTTTCATGTACTTCTAACATCAGACACAAAATAAATAAATGTGTATTTTTCTTTTTTTCTTCTTTCAGTTCATCCTCCTCACCCATTTCTCCACAACCATAATCTTATTCTCCTTAATTCTGCCACACAGTCCCATATTTTTTATACCATAATTTCTTACACCTAGGCATACATACATGCCATTTGCCATGATCAATGTTTGATGCATTTTTTTCTATCTGCATCTTTATTACATCTTTATATTCCCATATAACCTTCCCATGTTTATTTCCCAAAAACAGTTATATGTACACTCTTCTTAAGAATTTCCCAAAGTACTTTCATCCTCTTACCCCCTATTAAAGCATGCTACATTGTTTCCTCAATATTACAAATGTTAAATACTCTTTCAATTTGCTGCTTATATTTCATGCCTTTTTACAGGTAATCTGCTAAACATTAATCTCCAGAAAATCATCTACTTCTGTACTAAATGTTTTCAGGTTCAAACATAACTTTTGTCCATTACTGCTTAATGCCAATATTTTCTTTTCATCTCTTGTACCCCTATTTTCAATCTCCATATCCTCATTTTAGTTGCATATTCATCCATTTCTTTACTTACATTCCCTGGTTTCTTATTTCCTATCTGAACACTTAACTCTGACTTATACTTTATTTGTCCAAATGTATTACTATTCCCCTATTCCATCTTCATCAAAATCCAATGCAAATTTAAAAAAATGGAGTAACCCCAGCCCACTCTCTTTTCTGTTACAGTTTAACACCCCTCTCTTAATTAGGTTCAGCTTTGAACTTCAGATATCTGCATTACATTCTTTAAAGGCATGTACTCCCCTCATATAACTCAACTTCCCTTACATGTACATATAAATCATATGTCCATTTATTTTCATATTTTTTGGTTCCCCTCTAATTTCCAACCATTAGCTTCCCATTATCTATTTATCCATTCACTCCTTATAGGGTGAGAGCTATTTCCAGCCTAGTCACTTTCCATGAGGCAAGATTTGATGATGAAGCCATCATTATGGATTCAGCCCAGCCCCATCCCCTTCTGATGACATGGGCTCTGAGTCACTACAAAGGGACCACCTATGCCCCCAGTACGGAGGTGTGCTTGCTGAGTAGTGTATCTCTAGGCCACCTCTGCCTGGCTCTTCCAGTTTCCTGAGTCACTAATCAATCTCAGGTCATATAGCTCACAGTCAGGGCTTTATCCCTCTGTGCTACAGAAACAAGGTTATACAGACCTCTTTTAAAAGACATGTTAAAAACTTTCTGTTATCACACTACTGCTTGTAACTTCCTTCAGAATCTCTTCCTACTGCCTCATTCTCACTTCCTACTGCCCAAATCTCACATGTAATATACTTATCTTCTAAGTACATACCCATATTTTTGGCACACCCCCAAAACTATTGTTCTTCTCTTTACTTAACGTTAATCCAACTTCCCTTAGCATATCTTCCAGGACCCACATACTTTTTTTCATGCATCCTATTATTATTCATGGTAACCACCAAAATCCTCAGCATATACCATGAAGTGAGATATGTTTACTCCTTCCACTACCTTTCAGCTTGCTTTAATTACTTTCCTACTTCAACTACCAAAGCTTTCATTACTAAAGTAAATAATACCCACTTACAGGACAATTGTGTTTCACCCCTTCGCACTTTCAGTTTTTTTTCCTATTCATCCATTCACAATCACTCTAGTTCATGCAAGTTTATGTACTAGTTTAAAACCTTGCATTATCTTATCACTTGCATTATTGGTCCTTAAAACATATCACATTTCTTCATGCTTTACACTGTCAAATACTTTGTGAAAATTACATACTACTACATTCCCATAATCCCTTTGTCATAATACAATCCATCACTTTACTATCAACAACATATCTTGGGCTTGTTTTTTCCCAATTCTATATATCTGGTTATGTCCTACCTATCAAGTCACATTGAATAACCTCCCTTGCATAATCCTCATAAGAATTTTATAGTCCATATTTCCACAGTTATAGGTCTTCAGTTCTTATATTTTCTCCCTCTCCTTTCCTCTTAAAACTACACAACATGACACAGTCACACACCTATTCATATTCCACCTTCTCTTAACCATTCTTTGAATACATTCACAAGGAAATTCACTTCTTCTCTCCCTAATTTCTTAAAAAAATCATACCCTAAGCAAACTGAGCCTGAAGAACTAGTTTTGAAATAAAATATAGCATTTTATTTAACTTTTTATTTTCTTCTTCTGTTAGCTTAGCCACTTGCCATCTTCTCTTATTCCCCTCTTTCTCCCTCACATTTTCCCCACAAACCTCTTCACTACTTCTAGAATACTTCCCTCAATCTCAACCATTTCTCCATTTTCATTTCTTATCTTTTCCAATCATCCTTCCTCAAATTTCACCCTTATATCTAATAAAGGTGTCATATCTTTATTTTCTCCTTTAACTGACCACTTCTGCATACACAGCAAATCCTTTATCCTTTCCTTATTTCTCTCTCATATCTCACTTTCCTTCAGTACTGAAACTTTCTCTGCACCACCTAAATATTCCTCATAGTCTTTAACTACTTGTCCATACTATTTGTTAATTCCCTTACATACCTCTCAACCTCTTTGCACATGAAGTTTGGACAAAGACTAAAATAATGGTGGTACAAAGGCCCCAAAATGGGGACAGATTTTAAATATTGCTTTGATAAACTTAGAAAGTTGCTAGAATAACAGGATTTGTGATAGCATATATTTTCAGAAGGATATGAAGTCTGAAACTCAAATGTTTGTTATTATTTATTGACTTCAATCTTGAGCAATTTGACAGAAAACCACACATTTTTGAGAAACAGACAAAAAATATGAGACAAAATCTGAAGATTCTGTGAAAATCTGGACAGTTGAGAGGTATGTTAACTTACTTTCCTTTCAGCTATTATAAAAACCTTTCTGTATTTCTGCTTCAGTATCATTCATCATTCCATCTAGTTTCTACAAAATAGTACTTTTTTCCAAGATCCTCCTACAGCCTACTTACAACTTTTTTCAATATACTTGTGGCTCCTATATTTCCTGGCAACTTTGCAATTCTTTGCTTTCTTTAATATAGTTTTCTTCTTCACTTTTGCATATACTGCGGTATGATCAGGAACTCCCACCTCCCATTTTCCTTCTTTTACCTCCTGTAAGCCTTCTGATAGTAACACATAATATCCACTTCTATTCTACTATTTCCCCTTCTATAAGTAAACTGCCATTCTTTGTCTAAACTTAACTTCCACAAACTTGTCACATCCCTGCATATTTTATATCCTGAGTCAGTTTCTGAAGTTTTTCCCT
The DNA here is from genome assembly GCF_019279795.1 of Protopterus annectens. Taxonomy (NCBI): domain Eukaryota; kingdom Metazoa; phylum Chordata; order Ceratodontiformes; family Protopteridae; genus Protopterus; species Protopterus annectens. The sequence goes on from NC_056739.1 coordinate 10,436,797, forward strand.
CACATTACAGATAATGACCACAAAGACCATCATTTTATAAATGAATGTCTAATATCTTTATTCTTTTCCCAATCATCAAATAAGCATATACTACAATATGTCTACATGCACCTCATCTGCCTCTTAAATCTGTAACAAATACCCTACCTAGAATAACTATTATCATATCTAGCAGTGTGAAACTTCATAAAAGACTTTACTTCCTAAACATCTTATTGCCCTTATATCTTTAACAGTGAAGCCTAAAGGTTCACCACCAGTGTCCTACATGGGTATAGTATGTGTTTGTGTTCTAGCAACTCACAGCACACTTGCTCTAAATGGCAGGTGCCCTATCATACTACTAGCATTGAACCTAATTACTTACGTAGCCCTCCCACCACCTGACCCCTCTGAAATGCATAACCCTACCAGAGCCATAACTCTGATCCTAAAATTTCCACCCAGTCGCTAACTCTAACCACAGCACTATCCTTCTATTCCTCAACCTTAAAGTCCCTGATTATTTCCTAAACCTAAAACTCCCTGTGATGACCCACCACTACAAGCCAGTAACCAAGGACCCTCAATCCTCGCCACTGGCAACAGTGGGGGATGTTCACTGAGAGGATAACAGGTACACATGCAGTATTTCCAGATGCAGCTCTCTGCGTCAAGTGCAATTTCCCTTAAGAACACACAGAGACCACAATCACTCCGGGGCTGGTTTCTCCCTCTTTCTCAGATCCCCAGTAAGACTCCCCACTGGCACAGCTATAGAGATAAAATCTCAGCTGAGTGACCAAGCGAAGACCACCAACACCCTATCTGTACAACCAGTGCTTAGTGTCTCTCCTGAAGTAGCTGACACACACACACACACACACACACACACACACACACACACACACACACACACACACACACACATACACACACACACCGGGAAAGGCTGGCACATGTTTACTAGCTATGCCCCTTTCTGCTCAGACTATAAACATGCTGGAGGGATAGGTTCCTGACCCAGAGACTTCCCATACTCTGGAATAGACTGCCCATACATGTCAAGCAGAGCGCCTCATTGGCCCTCTTCAAAAGGAACCTTGATGATTGGATGGGAGATAGGAAATTCATCCCGGGGATCATGTCAGTCCCCCTGCTAGAAAGGGGCCCAGAGAAGTAAGTATTGTGGGAAAAAAGTTCCAGGGAATTGTTATGGCTAGGCTTGCATAGGCCTTAGGGCCGAGAGTCTAGTACCAACCTATGAAGCTATGAACCTATAAAGTAGTTTCCACTGTTACCAGTCACTCCTCAACAGCTACTTTAAGGCCCTTAGCAAAGGGTGACCAATTTTACTGTGTAATATTAATATTAATACAAATGGTAGTTTGACCAAGAGCAAGGATGCTAGGAGTGGCTCACACAGTGTCACCAAAAAAGCATGAAAGTACTCTCAAAACTTAAATACCTCTACACAGATCAGCCACAATGAAACATTTAAATATATTTAATAATACATGATAAAAGAACAAGACAATACTAAATATATCTTCACAGTGATGTCAGAGGTCAAAACCACAAGAAATATTTAAAATAACAATGCAGTACAGGCTCACACAAATAAAGAAAAACATTTAAACTAAGTTTTACTATATTCCTGTCTGAATCTAAGAGAATTATACTATTCCCTAGTAATTTACTACTAGAGCAAGACAGATGTGGTAAATGGTTCTTATTGTTGTTTTCAGGTCCAGGACAGAATGCTGAATGCTGTGTCTCACTAAGAGACTTCTCAAAATAATATCTAAAATATTACTGCTGGGATAGCTTGCAGAATTACATCATTTCTGGTCATCTGACTTCTAGTTCCAAGGCAAAACTCCTATTGCTTTCAGCTGATTTAGCATCTACATGCAAAATACATAGACAGGGGCTTTTGCTCAGATTTTTGGTAGATGCTGGAAGTCATAAAACAATTCCATTCCCACACAATTCCATCCCCACACAATTTAACAATTTTTTTACGGAAATTATCCATGCCCTTGCAAACAACCCCACGCCTACCAAAATACCCCCCACCAGTCACAACAAACAACTGCCCCAACTTTAGCTTCCACCCAGTACCTACTAAAACCATTGAAAAACTACTCCTAAAACTCAAACCAACAACTCTAGCCGCCGATAAATTACCCGCTGAATACCTCCAACTAGCCGCTGAAGCCATAGCATATCCTGTCTCCATCCTAATAAACAGATTCATCTCCGAGTGTAAAGTACCCCAGCTTTGGAAAATATTTCATTTTATTCCACTGTACAAAGGCGGCAGCTCTCTTGAACTCAATAACTACCACCCTATAGCCACACTACCCCCATTATCTAAACTTTTAGAGAGAGTAATACACAAGCAACTAATGCAATACCTCCTAGAAAATAAATTACTATCAACACAGCAACATGGCTTTAGACCCTTCCACAGTACCACCACTGTGCTTACAGCATTTACTAACATCATCAATAATCACAGATATAATGGACTCCTTGTATCCGCCACATTCTTAGACTTATCCAAAGCGTTTGGTATGGTTAACCATGCAGAACTCCTTCACTCACTATCCACTCTAAACCTTACCATCCCTGCCATCTCTTGGTTTAAAAGCTACCTAGAGGGAAGGCAACAAGCTGTCATATGGTAAAACCAACTCTCTCCCTCCCTGCCTATCTCACTAGGGGTACACCAAGGCTCCATCCTGGGACCATTGTTCTTTACGCTCTTTACTAATCAGCTCCCATCCAATATTCCCAAAGCCTCAGTAGTGCAATATGCAGATGATACCACCATAATATATGCAGCCAACACATTTGACCTCCTTCACTCCCAAACACAAGAATGCTTTTCCCTAGCTGAAACTTGGATCACCAAACAAAGCCTCATTCTTTACCCAGGAAAAACTAAACTACTCTTTAGCTTCCACAGATCCATACCTCCCTCCGATAGTTTTACAATCTCCTCTAATAACAATACCACAATCACCCCTACCAATTACACCAAGCAGCTAGGGGTCAAAATTGACAATCACCTTAGATTTGAACTACATGTTTCCTTAACCATAAAAAGAGTTCATAAAAAACTTGGTCTACTCTATTGCAATAAGAAATTTCTCTCCGACCACTCCAAAATTACAATAGCCAGGACACACCTAATATCCCCCTTACTGTATGCCTTCCCTATGCTTACCAATCTCCGCAAAACTGACCTAAACAAACTTGATAGTTGTTATAATAGGATAGCCAGATTTGCTACAACCTCACCCATTAGAACGCATCACTGTGACTGCCTCAAAAAACTCAACTGGCTAGAAGTCCCACTACTACTTCATCTCAATCAATTATCACTAGCCCACAAAATAATACGTTACTCTGACAACACCCCAGCTCTACAACAACTTCTTTAACCCTATACCACTACCAGAACCTTAAGATCTAGCACCCAAAACCTTCTCAAGGTTACCAAATATAACAATGAAGCTGGTAAATCAGTCTACAGCCACTACATTTCAAAAATCTGGAACTCCCCTCCTGCCCATACAACTGACAACAAATCCCCAAACCAGTTCAAGAAACTAGTCAACATTCACTTCATGAATAACCGACTATGCTCCTGCATCACCCCTGGCTAATACTTCAATTCATTTCTATTAATTACTTAAAGACAAACCTAAACATCCAAGACTTCTGCTGTATTACCTAACTTAACTTAAAACTGTCAAACTAACCAATTCAGAACATATTACCTACTTAAGACTGCAAAACTAATTGCACATCCTGACTCTCTAGTGCTGATATCAATCTATCCCAGGAATGTTGTGCTTTGTACTAGCTTCAAAAGTAAATACCATAGAGTACTAATTATTATGTATCCTATCTTATAAAATGTATTGTATGTCAAAGAGTTTTCCTTTACATATGTTTTGTCTGTAAACAAACAAAAAAAAATTCTCTTGGAGCTTTTCTCCCCAGGCCTCTACTGAAAATGGACTTGTATCCAGTTGGACTCTCCCGGTCAACAAATGTAAAATAATAATAATAAATAAATAATGTTTCTAAAGTAGCAATTAGTTCACTCCAAAGACAATACAGAAAGCTTCCTAGTACAGACTTTGTATCTCTAGCTGCACTGAAAACTTGAGAGATAGCCTCTTTGTGGTGTAGCCTTTATGGCAGAGCCTATAAATTGATTTAATTTCAAATATTTTTCTAAAGTTTACTGGACTGAGGTTAACCTCCTGTATCCCAATTTTCACTGTTAAAGTATTCTTAACTTGAGCCAATACTTACACTAGTTACTGGACTTTTTATTCTGTTCTTCTTATGTTAATACTACATTTTAATACTGTAAACTAAACTACATTGTTTTGTACTGCATTTGTCTGGCTTACTGTGCCTGTTAAATTCTATATTGCTGCTGTTTACACTGTTGCAAAACATTTTTGCTATTGTCACTGTTTGCAAAGTAATTGCTTACTTTTCCCTTTTTGCAAAGCATCATCTTCTGTTTGTTCGGTTTTCCTGCCAAGCAGTGCTTTAAATGACTGTTTTTTTTTTTTTTTGCTGTTTAAGACATTCTTTAATGTCTCCTTGCTGTTTTTCTGCTGTTTAAAACATTTTTGTGTCTCACTGCTGTTATTCCTGGTGTTTAAAGCTTTTTTAGTGTGTTCTACCTAAATTAGTTTCACTAATAGCCTTAGCATAGTCTAGATACAGGTGTGCTGCATCTGGTTGTGTTTGTAGTTGCTGTTATATTCTGAGCACATTTTCCAAGCCATTTTTGATTGGAAGGGGCCCTTCTGCACCATTGTGAGAGAAGTGTGCTGATTGGAACCTGTCTGGTGAATGGTGATTGGTCTAGGGCTTGGAGTAATCCTCCCTTTTTGATTTTTTTAAAGTTTTTTTAGTTTTAAGCTTCTTGTATTTAATCCCCATGTTTGAGAGGGTTTCTGCTTGTTTGCACATCATGCAGCACCTTGCACTGCCATGCAATTGTGCGCCATACTCAGACAGATAATTTCGACAATTTTTCCCTTAGATACAGCTGTAGTACATTAGCGTATTCCTCATCTTTAGTACATCTCTGGTCTAAGAAGTATTGCTAGTGAGCTGTGACCTATTAAACCACCAGCCAAAAGCCCCGTCAGAAATACAGAGCACCTCCTACATCAGTCCTGAAAGAACCCCCTTTGTGATAACAGTTAGTCAAAGCTAGCATTATAGACAGTTGGACTACCCTTGTTTCTATGCCAGCTTTGTTGAGTTGGGTCTTCTGAGGCAGTGTAGCAACTACCTCATGTACTCTGACAACTCTCTACTAATAACTCACTCTAATGCTGAGTGCGAGAGATGTATCTACACCAAGAATCTTGAATCCCTGCTCTCTCACGCTCAAAACAGTAACACTGAAGAGGTTGTCAACTCACCCACCACTACCCATGCACATAGTAAAACTACTCATACATATAGTATGCATCCAACACATAAATCAACATATGCAGAGGTTCTGTTAAAAGACTTACCGAAACAACAGAGACCTCCACAACAAAAGACTGCTACAACTAACACAGTTCCCACAGCCCCCAAGACACATAGCAACACCAGTGTTTCACCTACTAAGCCCTTAAGGCATAACACTCAAAACTAAATTTTCTTGTCATTGGAGATTCCATAGGGAAACATATGAATATCCCACTCACCAGGTTAGATAAGGAGAAAATCACGGTCAGCTGCCTGTCCGCTGCCAGGTTTCATCAGATCACACATACACTCAGGTCTCTCAGCAACAAGTACCATTATGACTGTGTCATAGCTCATGTTGGCGTGAACAACCTGAGATGTACCTCACTGGACTACATGAAGAGAGACATGATTTACCTCTCCGAGTATGTGTCCCAGGCAGGTATGTCCCTAGCCTTGAGCAGCATATTACCTTCACCTAGTATGATGCCACAGTGTAAACAAAAAAATGATCAGTTTCAATAATTGGCTTAGTTTTTGGTGTCATTAAAAGGGGATCCAGTTTCTGACAGCCTGGGATGACATGGTCAACAAACCCCGCTTCTTTGCCCTTTTGCAACTGGCACCACTAAGCTTTCGGCTGCTGGCAAAGGGTCTTGCCTCACCATAGTGTCTTTTTTTAGGCAAGGTCTCAAAAACAAAATTGCCAATGTGAAAATTGCCAACCATAACAAAATAAGGGTTATGCTGCTAAACATTAGGAGCTTAAACCAAAAACTGCACACAATGGAACCACTTTTATCACTGGAGGATGTAGATGTCTGTGCAGTCACAGAAACCTGGTTCAAGATCTCAGAGAGTACCCCGGCCTTGCAAGGCTACAATGCCTTCCACACCTTCAGACTACAAAACAAACTTGTGAGAACCAAAAATTCACCTCCTTTCTAGTTAGACTGGACAACTCCATAGAGTTACTCCAAGTTCAGATTACTGTAGGTAAGCCCCCCATTCAAGTCATAGCTAGTTATAGGTCCTCCTCCTACTTGACCAAACTGGAGTCGATCCAAATATTGCCTAACACTCTGGTCATGGGGGATTTCAATTATCCCACCATCAACTGGGAAACCTACTCTAGCCCTAACTCACTAGAACAAAAGTTCCTTAACTTTGTTAAATCAAATGCCCTGGAACAAATTTTTCAAACCCAGCAAAAGGAACAAACATACTAGATCTGGTCCTCACTAACATGAAGAACAGATGCACCATCGCAGCTGTCAGACCCTCATTAGTTAAATCTGACCACAAATCAGTTGCCTTTGAACTGACATTAACACCAGAATTCACAAAGGGTGAAGTCAGACTAAAAAACTTTACCAAAGCAAACTATACACTCCTAGGGGAAGGTATAAATGCATTAATGCATTCCAAGCTTCACCCCCAGCTGGAAGTGATAACTACACCTAAGCTTACACTAAAGCCCTGTACAATCATTTATATAAGTGTATAGACTTGGCTGTTCCATAGAGAATCAAAGCCACAGCCCCAAGTAAGAAAAAGCCACCCTGCTGGACATCCAGTATCAACAAACTTTACAACAAGTACAAAAACTTGCTGTCTATGAAAACTAAGGCGAGGCCCCAACAATGGAAAAACACCCTCCTCAGCCTCAACAGGCAAATAAGACATGTCAAATCCTCTAAGGGTAACTTTTTTTTTAAACACACCTTTAATGGTAACTTTGAGAAAAATTTTGCAATCACAGACAAGGATAATCATAATGCCTTTTACTGCCATGTATGTAGCCTAAAAGGTAGGACCCAAGCATGTGACAAACTAGTGACTAATGGTATCACACACACTGATCCCGCAGAGATAGATTTGGTGAAAATTTCACTGCCTTATCCCCTCCAAACTTGTCACAAACCTTGACCCCCAACCCCCCCCCCCCCCGCCCTACATATCCAAAGAGCAGATCATTAAAGCCTTGTCTAAGGCAAAAAACACAGCCTCTGTGGGACCAGACAGAATCCCAGGCTGTCTTCTAAACAAACTAAAACATGAACTAGCAACACCATTAAGTACCTCATTCAATCACAGACTAACCACAGGGTATGTTTCTGCGGAATGAAGAACAGCAACAGTTATTTCCATCCACAAAAGTGGCTTAGCAACAGACCCAGGGAATTATAGATTCATAAGTCTGACCAGCCTCATCTGTAAAGCCATGGAACGTATCATCATGGACCTCATAAATAAAGACAAAGGCAACCTCCAAACCCTGGATCCAAACCAATTTGGCTTCGTCAAGGGCAGATCCTGCCTGTTAAACCTGGTGGATTTCTTTGGCCTTTGACACAATCCCACACTCAGGCATTATCAATAAACTTAGCAAATTGAATGCAAACCCCTTTCTTGTAAGATGGGTTGGTAACTCGCTCACAAACCAGTCACACACTATCAAAGTGGGTGACTCCACACCAACCAGCAGACTTGTCGCCAGCATGGTGCCACAAGGGTTAGTGCTGGGCCCCTACTGTCTGGTATATACTTCTCAGAAGTTCAGGCCAAAACTAAGGGGCTGTGGCTGACCAAGTTTGTGGATGACTGCAAACTGGGTGCAATTATTGAATCCCAAATAATGTCAGTATATTTCAGGAGGGTCTTATGAGGACAAGCTAGTGATGTCTTAGTTACGGTCTGAAACTGAATGTAAAGAAATGCATCATCATTCCCTGTGGTAAAAGAAATGTCCCTTCACACTATCAAATTAACAACACCACCATATGTACCTACAAAGTGGTAAGAGATCTGGGATCACAAGTATATTGCAACCTTAAGTTTGACCACCATGTGTCTACTGGATTAAGGAAGTGTTAAATAAAAAATCAGAATTCAATACACAGGAGGTTCAGATTCAAAAGTTTACTAGTGTACACCAGGAGGCAAAAAACCATACAAGTACAGAATTTTGTCTGACATGATGCAGGAAGTACAGAATATTTTATAGTGTTTGCATTCAAGTTATGCCCACCTTACTGACGTGGTTAGTCACAAGGCATCTACATCACTTTTACTAACAGTATTCTATTCATCTAATAATGCTGATGCAGTACATTTAAAAAAACTTTTCCTTTAGATACAATACGGCCTTGCTATCCAGCTGGTCAGTCATAATGTCTTTCTGTAAAGTTAATTCTTAAAGGTCTCATATCAGTTCAAATACAATAGCAGATTCAGTCTTTAAATTCACCTCTTTGTTCACCGTTTCACTTTCCCACCAGCTGTGTTTTTATCTTACAAGGGCAAGTTACTACATCAGGAAAGGAAGATTTAATTATTTACAAGGACAAGTTATTTTATCAGGAAGGAGCGGAAGATTTACACATTTAATTTCCTGACCCAGCAGATAATCACTTATGAAAAGCATAAACATTAAGCTTGCTGAGCTGGCAGCTGCCAGGGTCAGGGGTCAAAGCACACTGCAGTTTCAGAAGCTACTTGCTTTACACATGAATTTATCCCTTCTGTTATATGATTAATAGAATAAAATTCATTATAAACTACCTTGCTTTTAAACTAGCATTTCTCATATATTTAAATACATATTTTTCTAACATTTTCCCCCTATTAATACTTTTTATTCTATTTTGAAGTATGCATAGTGTCATTTCATCTCCTAGCCTTTCCCACTCAGGATTTTCAGCTAGATGAGTCATTTAATCTATACTTCAGAGAAAGCGTCATCTGAAACAATCTTTCAATTTCAATATCTTGGTAGAAAGTTTCAGTAACAGATACATCAACAAAATCTTTGATTAATCTTTTCATGCAGGGAATTCCACAGCAAACACATGCTCCTATCAGGAGTATACCCACACAAATGGCAATCAAAATATTCATTAGGATGGAACCCCACCCCCCAAATAGATTCTGGAAAAAGTCCGTCAGTGGGTTTGGGCCTGGTTCAGTCATGGCTGATACTTGCTGAATTACCTCTAGGTGATTATTTATCTCGTGGCGATTGTCAGGGAAAAAAGCACAGCATTCTTCTTTGATAAGCGCGCACATACCACCTCTCGCCGCTAGGGTGAAGTCAAGAGCCATCCGATTTTGTAGCACAACAGTTCTCATTGCATTCAGTTCATCAGTCACCAATTCTAGGGTGGAAAAAGTTGCATTACTGATTACTTCAAGAAGTTTTGACAACTTCCTCAGCTCCCAGATCGATTTGACTGCTCCATAGGCTGGTAGTATTCCTGCCCAGGATATAACACTGTCACTCAAGTCCATATGAGTCAATTCACTTTTGTCTTTTACTGAATTATGGTCTTTCCAACCAGCTTCGATCTTCCCAACTGGATTCACAGGTTTCTTAACTGGACCTTCAGATTTTCGAGCTGTTTCTCTTACGTTCCGTATCTTACCCAAAGGTAATTCTGCAGTATGTCTTATTGCTGGAACCAGATAACCCAAAAAACAACTGCCGGACCAATTCTCAGGTAACCATTTATATGCCTTTTTCCCACAAATAAAATAACAGTTTTCTACTTTAGTACTAATACGCATCAGCCCTGCATGAAACATTTTCTGATCTATAACTGACAATTGTTTAAACAAAACTGGATTTTTTTGAATGTCACTCATAGTCGTTTTCAATGAGTTTAAATACGAGTCATAATTAGTATTGCAAAAAGTATTGCCATTACCATTCTTAATATAACATCGGTAAGATATGGTTATATTACAATTGCTCCAGCCCACCTGGAGGGTGTCATTTTTATAGAAACATACAACTCCTTTTTGTGTGACAGGTAAAAATAAAGCTATTTTGTCCTGTGATCTCACAGTTCCTGTGTCGAAAAGTAAATTCTCCCAAGTCTCATTTATCCCCAAAGGGACAGCGGACATTATCAGTCCTCCATATGCTGTTGGTATAGCTGTACAAACCCAGCAATTTGAAATGTTCATAGTCTCTGCATACACACGTTTCATGGCCAGGTATGTGTTAAAATTTGGATGCCAGTCTATAGACGTTTCATCACGCCTTCCCACTTTCACTTGTGTGGTTGTGTGTAGGATGAACCACAGCAAGAGGAAAATTGTCACAATTACAGTTAATAAATGTACACACAACAATGTACACACAACAATATACACACAACAAAATGATTATGCAACATCTCTGGGGTTGATCTAGACTTCTATTCGCTCTGTTTTTGGCCATCTCGGTCTGGTTGTGTATCAGTCTCAAAGTTTTTATCAAGTTGAAAGTTCTTTACCGGTTTACAATGCGTTAAATGAACCCAGGACGTCTTCTCAGCTACTCTAACTGCAGTAGGCATTGCCAACAGAACCTGGTATGGTCCTTCCCATTTTGGACTCGCCCAGTTTTTCCTTTTCGTCACTTTCAGCCACACCCACGACCCTGGGGCCAAGACTGCTTCCACCGGTCTGGTCTGTTCCTTATCTGAAAAAGAGTTAAACTGCAAAACAGATTTATTCCTTAACAATTTCTTCATATATTCTGCTAACGAACTGTCAGCCTCCTGCTCTGCAGGCATGAGAGCTTTCCACTGAGGCACATAATATGCTCTCCCAAAAATCATTTCAAAGGGAGTCAAACCCTTTGCATTTGGAACCGTTCTCATACTCAGCAGTGCTAAAGGCAGACAGTATATCCAATTCTTTTGGGTCTCCTCTACTAGCTTCCTAAGTTTACTTTTTCGGGTACCATTGTACCTTTCCACCAGTCCTGCTGACTGTGGGTGGTAGGCACAATGGTTCTTTAAGGAGATACCAAAAAATCTCCCAAGCTGGTGAATCGTCTGGTTCACAAAATGTGTGCCGTTGTCACTATAAATCCTCTCTGGAATGCCAAATCTAGGGATTACTTCTTTTATCAGGGCTTTCGCCACTGTTGCTGCATCCGGGTTTTTGGTTGGAAAAGCTTCTACCCATTTAGAAAACATGTCTACAATAACTAAACAAAACTTCTTCCCTTCACATTTATTCAATTCTATGAAATCCATACAAATAGTATGGAACGGGTATGGTGGTATAGGAAAACTTCCTTGCTTGGTTTTAAATGCTCCTTGTGCATGATGCTTGTTACAAGTATGACAAGCTGCACAAAATTTTTTTGTGTAGTTTATGTATCCATATGTTTGGAATATTTGATTTACTAACTGTACCATCCCCCCTGTTGAGACATGGCTCTGCCCATGGCTCAACAAAGCTGCATATCTAAATAAATTAGACGGCAATATTGTTTTTTTCTCTTTGGAAATGTAGAGTCCATTCTCAGGAATTGCACCTCGTTTTACCCATTTTTGTTTTTCTGCTTTTGTAGTAAGCATCTGCATTGTTTTTAACATGTCTAAATCTAAAATTTCAGAGGGTTGTAATTCCTCATTCAAAAATAAAGTTTCTGAGTCTGAGGCTGCTTGCTTTGCAGCCGCATCAGCTCGTGCATTGCCTTTTGAAATCTTATCCTGTTGTTTTGTATGAGCTACACATTTACAAATAGCTACTTTTGTAGGTAACTGAATAGATTCTAATAACTCCAAAATAAATTGCGCATGATTAACAGGTTTTCCACTGGATGTTATCATTCCTCTATTTTTCCATTGTGTGTGTTGTTTTTTGCTAAAGTACATGCTCTCGTCAAAGCTATCAATTCAGCTGCTTGTGCAGATAAGTTGTGTGATAAGGATTGAGCTTCTAAAATTTCAGTGTCTGTAACTACTGCATATCCCACCAGATTCTTCCCTGTAGGACCCCTTCTGCACGAGCCATCCACGTAATATGTCACCTCGGCATTATCCAAGGGCATATCTGTAAGATCTTGTCTAGGTAAAGCTAACTGTTCAATTTCCTGCAGGCAGCTGTGTGGTGTGCCCTCTGCAGGAGTTGGAAGTAATGTTGATGGATTCAATGTCGTACATCGTTCAATTGTCATATGAGGTTGGCTCAGCAGTATAGTCATACATGAAAGATGTCTAGCAGGAGAAAGGTATGCCATTTTCTCTTGCAGTAAAATTATTGCAACTGCATGAGGCACTCTCAATGTGAGAGGGTGGAATAACACCACTGAGGCCTAAGCCTGTACTGCCATTGCGGCTGCAACTACTGCTTGTACACAGTGAGGCAAAGATCGCGTCACTGGGTCTAACTGTGATGAATAGTAAGCTATGGGGCGTTGCTTGCCCCATGTTGTTGCGTCAATACTGACGTCATATATCCTTGCTTACAATCTACGGTCTGAAAGAATCGTTTGTGATAATTTGGAAGTCCTAAAACTAATGAAGAAGCTATCAACTGCTTCAACCTGCAGAAAGCCATTTCTGCTTCTGTTGTCCATTGTAAAATGTCTTGTGCTGCCATTGGTGTCTTATATATCAAGTCAGTCAGTGGAGCAGATTCCAAAGCATAATTTGGTATCCAGCTTCGAAAAAAATTAGTTGTACCTAAGAAAGACATCATTTCTTTCTTGGTCGTTGGCTTGGGTGCTTGCAAAATTGCTGTTTTTCTTTCCTCATCTAGTATTCTACCTTCATTGGATATTACATATCCCAAGTATCTAACTTGTTTTCTCCAAAGTTGTAACTTACTTTTGTTTACTTTGTGTCCTTGTATTGCTAAAAATTTCAGTAATGCTACAGTATCCTTCCTGCACTGTTGCTGGGTGGGGGCTGCTAGCAAGATGTCATCTACATAAAGTAGAATTTGACTACCTCCCGGTGGGGTAAACCCTGCCAGGTTGCTAGCCATTTCTTGCACAAATATTGTTGAGCTCTCACAATATCCCTGTGGTAGTCGAGTATACGTATACCTTTTACCCTGAAATGTAAATGCAAACCAATATTGACTATCAGGATGTATAGGTATTGAAAAGAAAGCATTGCTAATATCTACCACAGAGAAATACTTATGTTGTGGTTCTAAATCATTTAACAAAGTATGTGGGTCTGGCACCGTGGGTGCTCTAGGTATTACTGCACTATTTACAGCTTGTAAATCTTGTACCATCCGCCATTCCCCGTTTGCTTTTTTAACAGGAAATAGGGGTGTATTGCATGGTGAATCAGGAGATTCTACCAGTACTCCTTCTTTGAGTAATGCTGCTATTATAGGCTTAATTCCTATTTCTGCATCCTTTTTCAAAGGGTATTGTCTTTTCTGTGGTCTAAAAGCTGACTTTGGGGTAATTGTAACTGGTCCTGCTGTTCGAATAAGTCCTACATCTGACTTGCCTGTTGACCAAAGAGTTGTTGGAATTTCACACAAGGCCTTTTCTTCTTCTTCTTCTAATAAAAATGCTAATCAGCTGTCCTCGCTAGATTGCAAGTGTACAGCTGGATGTGTCTGTGTCAACCAATTCAGTTTTTGTTTTTGCATCCCTTGTTCTGACAGTTCTAAATCAGTCTGTTTCTCCCATCTTGTTACTTTTTCTCCTAAATCTGCCCATTTGACACTTTTATTCTTTGTCAAGCTGACATGTGGCAACCAATTTGATCTATACAATGCAAGGAATTCTTGAGGTAATGAACAGCTAACTACACTGTTCCCCTCAGTATCCCAGTACAAAGTACGCAAAACCAATCTAGTTGCACGATTTCTAAACAGTTCTTGCTCATACTCTCTATCAGGTCCTGGTGTGGTACAGTAGTATAGAGTACAGTGTAACAAATGCTGTCGATCAGTGTCAAGGGAGGGGGCTTTACTGATGGCTACATTCATCAGTTCCTCGATTACTGCCCCTGGACCAGTCGTGACTAGGTCCTGGCTGTACCAGTAAAAAGTTTCACCCTCCGATCGCACTACAAAGGTATCCATTTGTCTCTGTGCCTCCATACCTTGTACAGTTGGAACTACTGCTATGCCAAATATCTGCATAAGGTCCCTGCCCAATAGGTTTACTGGACATTTTGCAGAAACAACAATTTTACTTCTCTGGGTCATACCTGAAACAGGGTCAGTTATTGCTATATCATGGGAGAGTGGCTCCCTGTATAGCTGTCTGTTTGCTGCTTTTACTAATATATAATCAGGTGATTCAGAATGTTCTGGTAACTTGGAGGGGTGTATCAAAGTCCGTGACGCTCCTGAGTCACACAGGAATTTGACTTTCCTTCCCTCCACCAGAAGTGTCACTTCGGTTTTGTATCTGCTAGGTAGAGCTCCAGGCTCAACAATGCTAAATCTAAAATTTCATTTCCATTTTCGTCTAAGTCAATTTGTACTTCCTCTACTCCTTCTACTACATTGGCATTTGTCTTTTCTATTCTAGCTGTTACTGGTGATTCCTGACTTTCATATGATGTATCCTCACTATCATATAGTCAGTCCTCATCTCCTTTATCTTCTGTAATTACCTTTTTGTTTTGCCTACAATCCCTTGCTAGATGCCCTTTTTTCCCGCATTTGAAGCATTCACCTCTCTTTTTCCTTTCTTCAAAATCTTCTGATTGTTTGTCAGACTGTTTGTTTCCCTGGGCATTTTTCTTGCCCTTTTTACCTGACTGTAATACAAATACTTCAGCTCCGTCTTCAGCAGTGAAGACTTGTGCCTTCTTTTTCTTTTTACTATTAAAATGTCTCTCAGCATGTCTAGCGTATTCGAGTAAGGCTTGTAGCCTCCCTGTTCGATGATCTATCATATGCTTCGTAATGAAGCTACTAATAGGTGCAATGCAACCTTTCAAAAATGCATTTTTTAATTGTTGTTCATATGGGGAATCATTCGTTTGGTTCTCAGGAACCGACATACCGCTATGATTATTAAAACATTCTAATAATCTAGCATAGTATCCATCTATTGTCTCATTTTCCTGTTGTATGCATTGATTAATGCAAGTCCAGTCTGCTCTAGGTTTCCATTTCTCAGAGATTCGGTCTGTCAGACCTTTTACTCTGTTGTCTAACTCTGCGTCACTATGTGGGAGTGGCCTAAGTTCTGCATTATGAGGATTCCAGGTGCCACAAATCATGTGCCAATCTGGACCTATAATTTGTCTTACTACTTTTTCTACTTCTTCCCCATTCAAGTGGTAACTTAACCTCATGCCTTGTAAATCTTCTAAAAATTTCATAAAATTTACT
Source organism: Protopterus annectens (assembly GCF_019279795.1). Classification (NCBI taxonomy): domain Eukaryota; kingdom Metazoa; phylum Chordata; order Ceratodontiformes; family Protopteridae; genus Protopterus; species Protopterus annectens. Next base: position 10,452,382 of record NC_056739.1, read on the forward strand.
TTCGGATGGGGGATTCCCTCAGTAGCCTTCCGGATATCTTCCGGTGTCCATGGTCTATATACTAAGAGTGTTGGATCTTGCCCTTCCTGTCCTGCCTGAGGATTTGGAACTTCTATAAGTGGGCATATTTCTTCCTCACTCTCATCCTGTAGATTTCTCTCTATTTGGTATGATTCTGTGTCCCTATGTGTTTTACGTGTTCGAGACCTAGTCTCAATAGGATCTCTAACAAATGGTTGTGGTCTTACTGAAACTTCAGGATAACGCGGAGGTGGACCAGCCTGTCCACTCACTTCATATCCTGAAAAGGGTAAGGGAGGGGGCAAGGGAGGAGGAGGAGGAGCTGTAGCTATTACCAAGTTATTATCCTCTTTGTCTAAAAATAATGTTTTTGAATTTTTAAGCTTCTGTTCTCTACGATTTGCTTCCTCAATCCACCTGTGTGCTTGAGGTATGCCTAGTTGGCGTTGCTTTTTTGCCTGACCTCCTGCATCAGATTTAAGCTGTTTAAGGAGTTTAACTAGTGTAAGTTTATCTAGTTTACCATCAAATTCATATTTGTTAACCCATTTCGTATATCTGCATAAGGTCCCTGCCCATGCACGCTGTAATTGCATGTATTTTGCGTCTTCGGTTAGGGGCGGATCTCACGAGGTTTTATTGCACTGATTACCCATGTCAAAGAAAATGTTATGTAACCCTTTTTTATCACGTGATATCAAATTCTTAGTTCCTGTTTACAGTTTATCTAGAATAACTGTTTACCTTATTCTATTACCCTGATCTATGACAAAATATACAGTACTTCCTTTTGTCCCTGATCTGCAAAAACAAATCTTGACAACAATATACTGTAACCTAGTCCCTGATCTAAAACAGAAAAAAGGCAAATTCTTCCTACCTGAGCCTCCTGGTTTTGAAAACATTCAAATTCCGCTCTTCGGCCACAGATCAGAAAGTGGCCAGCCTCTTTACACACGACAATTCAGTCGGAGGTCTTTTCATTCAAGAAGAACCATTTCGGTAACTTCTCCTGCGCAGTATTCGACCACCGATACGCTCTGATCTGCAGCTTACCAAGGGAATTCCGTCTTGAAAGGACCAAACTGTTAAATAAAAAATCAGAATTCAATACACAGGAGGTTCAGATTCAAAAGTTTACTAGTGTACACCAGGAGGCAAAAAACCATACAAGTACAGAATTTTGTCTGACATGATGCAGGAAGTACAGAATATTTTATAGTGTTTGCATTCAAGTTATGCCCACCTTACTGACGTGGTTAGTCACAAGGCATCTACCTCACTTTTACTAACAGTATTCTATTCATCTAATAATGCTGATGCAGTACATTTAAAAAAACTTTTCCTTTAGATACAATACGGCCTTGCTATCCAGCTGGTCAGTCATAATGTCTTTCTGTAAAGTTACTTCTTAAAGGTCTCATATCAGTTCGAATACAATAGCAGATTCAGTCTTTAAATTCACCTCTTTGTTCACTGTTTCACTTTCCCACCAGGTGTGTTTTTATCTTACAAGGGCAAGTTACTACATCAGGAAAGGAAGATTTAATTATTTACAAGGACATTATTTTATCAGGAAGGAGCAGAAGATTTACACATTTAATTTCCTGACCCAGCAGATAATCACTTATGAAAAGCATAAACATTAAGCTTGCTGAGCTGGCAGCTGCCAGGGCCAGGGGTCAAAGCACACTGCAGTTTCAGAAGCTACTTGCATTTACACATGAATTTATCCCTTCTGTTATATGATTAATAGAATAAAATGCATTATAAACTACCTTGCTTTTAAACTAGCATTTCTCATATATTTAAATACATATTTTTCTAACAGGAAGGCTTTCTATGAAACACATGTGATTAACAAAAGCATCACCTCTAGAGCAAAGGAGGTTATAACCCCTGTATACTCATCACTAATTAGCCCCATAATTGAGTATAACGCCCCTTTAAGTATTTACCATGCAAAGCACCTGCAGCAATTGCAAAGATCTCAGAAGTTTCTAACTAAAAAGATCAAGAGACTCCAGCAAGTGCCTTACACAGTCAGACTAAAGTCTCTGTCACTATACTCAGTATCTTACAGACTTCTCAGGGGAGACTTATGCCTGGCTTATAGAGCAATCTCCGACTCAAACCTAATGAATTTGCTGCACATCTGTAAATCAAACAGGACTAGAGGTACCTCTTCCATGGACCTAAATATAGCCTGTGACTTGAATAGGATGTGCTGGAGGGACATATTTGTCTCCCAGTGACTGCTGTGCCTTTAGAACAGGCTGCCATTTCATGTAAAGCAGAGCACTTCTATGACATTGTTCAAAAAGAACCTGGATAAGTGGATGGAGCACCATAAATTCTTACTGGGGATAGCACCCAAAACCCTCCTGGACATGGACAGCCATTACTAAATACTATCCTGTGTATGGCCTAGAGCATCTATGGTATTACATTCGGATGAAACAGCTAGGCTTAAAATGACCTCCAGGTCAATAGCCTAGTAACCTGCTATGATCCTATGATCCTATGAGGGATCCCCTGCCAAGGTTGGCCCAACGTCCGGCCAGTATACCAAAGCCTTTAGGTTAACAATATGCCGTACATCACATGTATGCTCATCATGCAAGGCATAGGGTATAAGGTGACATCCAGATATATCATCCTCATAACTGTGAGCCCCAGGGGGAACACCAACCCTAGGATATCAGAGGGTAAGGTACACATCTAGAGGGACAAAAGACCAGGGAGAGGAGGAAGGAAGCCAATACTGCAACAGTGAAGAGAAGGACATCTACTGTTATGGTAAGACATTACACAGCTGTACTATGCCCTTCCATTTCACTGTCACAGTATTCTTAATATGAGGAAGAGTGCAAAAACTCAGGAAGAAGATAGGGAGGAGGGAGGGTCAGCAGAGCATTCTAGGAACCCTTGAAGAATGGCCCCACCAAAACCAGCTTTACCCTGGATATGACATCCAATTTGTAATGCTTGGTAAAGTTATGCACCAAAGTCCAGGTAGCTGCCTTAAGGATAGAATTAGTATCCAAACCCTTGAAAAAAGCACAGGAAGAAGCAACAGCCCTAGTAGAGTGAGGCTTAGCCATAGAAGGAAGGTTGTTGCCATGATAAGAATTACAAAAATAAATGGCTTTAGAAATCTAAGAGCAAATAGTCTGTTTGGAAACCACCAAACATAATGATCTAGGATGAAAAGAAAAAAGCTGATCAGATTTTCTAAAATCTTTAGTTTTGTCCAAATAAAATCTGAGTTGTTTATGTACATCCAAAGTGTGCAACATCTTCTCACTAGCAGATTGCTGAGAAGGGATAAAAGTGGGCAAATTAATACATTGATTAAGAGACAACTCATTCAACACCTTAGGCATAAAAGGATTGGTATGAAGACACTAACCTGAAACTAACAAAGGAAGAACAGCTATAAGGGCTTCCAGCTCAGACAGCTGTCTGGCAGAAGTAAGGACCAATAAAAGAACAGTCTCCCAGGAACAATGCTGTAAGGAAGCTGAAGCTGCAGGAGCCTGAGTCAATTTCTCCAAAACAAAATTAAGATCTCAGGATGGAGGAACAGGCTTCCTGGGAGGTCTAATATAAAGGACACCTTTAAGAAACTGTTTGGCCTTAAATCTTGAGGCCAAAGGAGGAGTCAAAGGCAGACAAGCAGAAATAGATGAGAGGTAGGCTTTAATAGAAGAATATGCCAAGTCAGCACTGAACAATTCACACAAATAAGAGAAACGCAAAGGAACATCCACAGTAATAAGTCCAGGTTATGAGAAAGACACTAAACAGAAAACCTCTTTCATTTGGACAAATAGGATTTCCTAGTAGTGAGTTTTCTGGCCTCCTGCAGAAACCAAAGCATGTTCTCAGAAAAAGGTACCCACAAGGAATCAAAATCCTATCACCCACAGTGTCAGTTCAAGAATGGACAGGAGGGGGTGGATGAGAGATCCCTTGACTTGTGTGAGAAGATCCACCATCTGAAGTAACTTATAATGACTGCCCTTGGCTAAGTGCAGAAGAAGAGGTAACCAATTATGTCTGGGCCAAAAGGGAGATACCATCAAGATTTTGGGAGCATCGTGTTTTATCTTGCACAGGACTTTTGGAATGAGAGAAAGGGAGAGGGAAGGCATAAAGAAATATCCCCTTCCAAGAAAAAACATCCACCTTCCAGGCCAGAGGACATGGAGTCCTGGCACAAAATTGAGGAAGCTGCCTGTTCAGAAGGGAGGCAAAGAGATCTACTTGAGGAATACCCCACTGATGGATAATGTCCAGAAACACATCCCTGTGAAGCATCCACTCATGAGATTGCATTATGGACCTGCTCAGGGAATCTGTCACAAAATATTGACTTGAAGAAATGTACACCACCTGATGTGTGACTTGGTACTGAATTGCTAACTCCAAAACTGGGAGTGCCAATCTGCAAAGAAGATAGGACCTCACCCCCTTTTGCTTGTTGACATACCATATAATTGTGGTGTTTTCTGTAAAGATCTTTAGGGACCCTGGAGAAAACAGAGGATGGATAAGCACTAAGAGCCAACCGAAGCATTCTCATCTCCTTGATATTGCTGTGCTCCTTCTGTTGCTGATTAGACCAAAGGCCTTGCATCATTAGATTTCCAAAGGAAGCCTCCCAACCCCCATCTGAGGTGTCTGTGAACAGCTCCTGAGAAGGAAGCAGGAGTTGAAAGGGAAGCCCTGGATTCAAAGTCAGTTGGTGAATCCACCACTGAAATTCCAACATGGCACATGGAAGAAGAGGAATTGGAAAATCTAGAGGATGAGGATGCTGAATCCAAACTGACTTTAGATACCACTGAAGTTTTCTCATATGTAATCTGGTGAAGGGAAGCATAGGGATGGTGGATGGCATGAATCCCAGAGCCCTCAGAAATTCTCTGGCTGGAATCAATGCCAGAGGAAGAAGGGACTGAAAAAAGGAAATCAAAGGCATAGCCTTGGGAGGAGGCAGAAATGCTAGCATAAGAACAGTCTGCATCCTACAGCCCAGAAAAACATGATCCCATGTGGGGACAGGAAAGACTTTTGCAAATTTACAGTGAACCCCAGGCTTTTCAACAATACGATAACCCACTGAAGGTGCTGTAAAAGAATCTCCGGAGAGGAAGCTTGAATAAGCAGGTCATCTAAATAAGGAAAGACCTGAATGCCTATGAGCCTGCTAGAAGCAATCACAGGAGCTAGACATTTGGTGAATACCTTTGGGGCAATAGAGAGGCCAAAGGGGAAAAGCAGAGAACTGAAAATGCCAGGAAGCAACAGGGAAATGCAAAAACTTCCTGAAAAGGGGAAGAATAAGAACATATAGGTAAGCATCCTTGAGATCCAGAAAAACCATAAAAGCCTGGGGAAGCAGTAGAGGGACTAAAGTCTGAAGGGATAACATTTGATAGGAAGGAACCTTCAGAAATGTATTCAGTTGAGAAAGATCCAGAATGGGTCTTCAAGTGCCCTCTTTTCCTGGGGACCAAAAACATTCCGGAATAAAACCCCTTCCCCCTTTAAGCGGCCGGAACCTCTTGAATAGTTGTCTGCATCAAAATACTCTGAAGCACCTCTGAACAAAAGCTGATCTTGAGGTGACTGATGAATGCCCATAAAGGGGGGAATAGATTTCTAAACCATGAAATAGCCTTGATGAATAATGGAAAGAACACAGGAATCATGGGTTATACTTAACCAGAAATGAAAGGACAGACAAAGATGGTGTGAAAGGGGAATGTGGTGGGGAAGAATCAGGTAGTCAGATGGCACCTTGTTTATCAGAAAGAGTAAGGCTTCTGAGCATGGCGGGTCTGTGTAGACTTAGCGGGGGGAACCCTCCTACCACCCTTCTTGCTTTTAGGAGGTCATTTCTCTGGAAATTTAGCACAGGGGGAGACAAAAATATGTTTTAGGTCCTGTAACTCCTTGCCTTTTTCCTGCATGGACTTGAACAAATCGGCTGCAGCAGCACCACACATTTTTTGTCCAGAGGAGCATCCATCAACTTAGCCTTAATATCATCAGGCAGAGGTTGAATCTATAGCCAGAAGTATCTCCTCAGCAGAGAGCCAGAAGCAGCAGCCCTAGCAGAATCATCTGCTGCATCATTACTACATTTAATGGAATGGCAAGCTACCTGGGAAGAAGCTCCTAACACAGACAAAGCAGAAATCTTTCCTTCAGAATCAGGAAGGTCAGAAATAACCTGACAAGCTTGAGAAAGGACAGCCAAAACATATCTGGTCATATAAGTCTGATAATTAACAGCCAGAAAGGCTAGGGTGGCAGAAGTATAAACCTTTTTACCCAGCCTTTCCATAGTCCTGCTATCCTTGTCAGAAGGAAGACGCTTGGTAGAAAGCAGTAATTTGGAAGGCTTGTCAGATGCCACAGAGACCATCGAATGGTCAGCAGATGAACGCTTATAAAGGAATTTGCAGTCATCAGGCCTTTATAAAACCAATCCATTTTTTTAGGAGCAGAGAGCTAAAACTCTGGGGCCTGTGATACAGAAAACACTAGGAAGCCTTAAACTGATACAAGCACTCAATTCTCCTTGTTAATACAGAGAAATTAATCATAGGCACTAAACAGCCTATAATTGCAAAGTACCTTGCCAAGGTAAGGAAAAACAGCTCTTGTACTTTACAAAAGAAACACCGAACCAGGCATGTCCAAGGGTCAGCTTCCAGTGATTTCTCTTGTCCACCTGGTGAATCTGGGCATACTGGGGCAATGCAGCAATTGGCTAATGTACACAGATAACCCTCTCCTCCTACCACCCAACACTATAACCTGCGAGAGATGCACTTACATAGCCAAACTGGAAGCAAAGCTCTCTCCAGCCAAGATTGTGCTAGACAGTCAAGAGGAGAAGGTTAACACCTGCATTACATCTCAAGCAGCACATAGCCCTTCAAAACTCACGCCACCAACATCCACACATAATAACACTAAACCCACTTATGCAGAGGCCCTTAAAATTAACCTGCCCAAGCAACATGGACCTCTGAAGCTGAAACGCAAGCAAACACCAATCACAAACAAAGTGACACATAGCTCAAAACACCAGTGTGCCATCAAACAATAGCCCCTAAGGCAAGACAATGTACCCAACACTTTAGTCATAGGTGACTCTAGTCAGGCACACTGACATCCCACTCACCAGGCTGAACAAGGAGAAAATTACTGTCGGCTGCCTGTCATGTACCAGGATCTGCCACATAATGCATGCACTCAAGTCACTTCACAACAAGTATAAATATGACTCTGTCATTGTCCATGTTGGAGTGAATGACTTGAGACATACCTCCCTGGACTACATGAAAAGAGACATGGAAGAGCTCTCGGATCATGTGGCCCAGGCAGGTATGACCCTAGCCCTGAGCAGTATCCTGCCTTCACCCAGAATGATACCACAGTATAAGGACAAAATGATTGACTTCAACAATTGGCTAAGTTTTTGGTGTCATTCAAAGGGGATTCAGTATCTGTCTACCTGGGATGACATGATGAACCAACCATGATGCTTTGCCAGAGATGGTCTGCACCTGTTGTCCCTGAGATTCAGGTTACTGGCTAAGGCTCTTGTCACCCCTATAGTGCCTTTTTTAGGCAAGGCTCAAAGGACAAAACTACCACCATAACAGATATAAGCATGAAAAATCTGAAGGTAATGCTAATCAATGATAGAAGTGTAAACCTCAAAATGCACTCTCTCGATGCACTCCTATAAATGGAGAACATCGATATTTGTGCAGTAACTAAGACCTGGTTCAAGGCTCCAGAGAGCACCCCTGTAATACCAGGCTTCAACTCTTACCATACTTTTCGGCCAGCAAACCAGACCGAAGCACTAAAGGCGAAGGAGTGTCCATATTCACCAAGGATATTCCCACCTGCAGGCTAGTTGCACAATACAATGCATCTGAAATTCTACAGGTGCAACTAACACTAGGTAAGACTGCAATCCAAATTGTAGCTTGCTACAGATCCCCCACCATGCCCCAAGATTCTCACTACACCTTTCTAAATATACTAGATAATATTAAGATACAACCAAACACCCTAATACTGGGTGATTTCAACTACCTGCCATTAACTGGGAAAACTACTCGGGTACCAACACCTTTGCTCAATGGTTCTTGGGATTCATAAATTCTTACGCCCTGGACCAACTAATCCATAGTCCCACCAGGGGCTCAAATATCCTAGACCTGGTCAATACCAACATGGGAGATCGATGCTCCACACCAGTGGTCAACCCCTCATTGATCAGGTCTGACCATAAGCAAATCACCCTTGACATCCACATCCCACCCCCACCCTCCCAGCAGGGAAACCTCCAAAATAAACTTCTCCAAAGCCAACTTCATGCTACTCAAGCCAGAAGTGACAAACGTCATGACACCCATGCAGATGGGAACTGAAAGTTTGACCGCTGAATCCTACATTAAGGCACTGTACAAGCACATCCACTTGTGCATGAATCATGTCATTCCAAACAGAACCAAGATGGTCTCCTCCAAAAAAAAGAAATCCAGTCTGGTGGTCCCCTGCCTTAAACAAACTATAGAACAGAAGGAAGAAACTGTTGCAGAAAAGAGGAAAATCTCAGGATGCAAAAAACTCCCTTACTAGCCTCAGTAAGAAGCTGAGATCCCTCATAAAATCCTCCAAAGCTAGTTATGAAAATAAAATTGACAAAGATTCCAAGGACAACCACAAGGCATTCTATAGTTATGTCAAGAATCTAAATGGCAATGCTCAGATCTGCTCTGAGCTACAACAGAATGGCATTAAATATACTGATCTGAAGGATATTGCCAATATCCTGGCAGATTGATTCAGTGCCAACTTCACCCCCCTCTCACCCCCTAAAGGGCCCATCTCAATACCAAAAGATTACCAAATTCCAGACACACGGCCACACAGGTAAAAAACGCACTCTCCAAAGCTAAGAATACAGCATTCATGGGACCAGATGACATCCCAGGCTCTGTACTACATGAACTACAAAATTAATTGGCACCTTACCTAAGTGTCATGTTTAATCACAGCCACACCTCAGGCTTTGTGCCCATTGAGTGCTGCACAGCTACAGTTATCCCACTCCACAAGGGGGGATCCACCTTGGATCCCAGGAACTATTGTCCCATCAGTCTGACGAGCCTGATCTGCAAAGCCATGGAACGCATTATCATAGAACTTATAAACAAAGACATAGGCAGCCTTCAAATACTGGACCCCACCCAGTTTGGTTTCATAAAGGGCCGATCTTGTCTCCTCAACCTGACTAACTTCTTTGATTTAGTCTCCAGAGCCATGGACAAGGGTAAGGCTGTCCACACTGCCTATCTGGACCTCTTCAAGGCCGTCAACACCATCCCCCACTCTGGAATCATAGATAAACTTACCAAGCTAGGCATTAATCCCTACATCACTCGACAGATTGCCAACTGGCTTACTGATAGAACACACACTGTAAAAGTAGCTGACTCAAAATCCATCTCCAGACAAGTGACAAGTGGAGTATCTCAGGGTTCAGTCCTGAGACCGCTCTTGTTTGGCATCTACTTCTCTGAAGTACAGGCCAGCACTAAGGGACTCTGGCTAACAAAGTTCGCAGATGACTGCAAACTGGGAGCCATTACTGAATCCCCAAATGATGTGGATATTCTACAAAATAGCTTTACAGAAACAGATGCTTGATGCCAGAGCCATGGGCTCAAGCTCAATGCCAAGAAATGTATAGTTATCCCCTTTGAGAAAAAACATGTATCCATGAATTACCACATAAGTGGCAGCACACTAAACACCGAAAGGGTGATAAGGGACTTAGGGACACAAGTGGACAGTGGGCTCACCTTCTATAACCACACAGCCACAATAGTCAGAAAATCTTTCTGTGTGGCACACCTTATCACTAAGGGCTTTTCATCCAGAAAAAAGGGGTCATTGTCCCACTGTACTCATCCCTCATCAGACCCATTATAGAGTACAACGCACCACTTGGTATGTACCTCACAAGACATCTGCAAAAACTGGAAAGGCCACAGAAATACCTCACTAAAAGAATCACAGGCTTAAAGCAGATGCCCTATGCTGACCGTCTAAAAAAACTTTCAGCTATACTCTGTCGGATATCGCCTACTCAGAGGTGATCTCTGCTTAACATACAAGGCCATGTCAAACCCAGTGCTGTTGGATGTGCTGCACTTAAAGAAATCCCAATCCCTTAGAGTCACATGCTCCAGGGATCTAAACCTGGTCATCACAATAAACAAAACATGCTGGAGGGATAGGTTCCTAACCCAGAGACTCCCCATACTCTGGAATAGACTGCCCATACATGTCAAGCTGAGCGCCTCTTTGGCCCTCTTCAAAAGGAACCTTGACGATTGAATGGGAGATAGGAAATTCACCCTGGGGATTACATCAGTTGCCCTGCTAGACAGGAGACCAGGGAAGTACATATCCTGGCAAAAAATAGCCAGGGAATTGTTATGGCTAGGCTTGTATAGGGCCGATAGCCTAGTACCAACCTAATGAACCTATGAACCTATAAAAGGCATCCAATAGAGAAGCCAAAACAGGAGGAACAGCAGACGGTCTAGGAGACTCCATTTGAAGGAACACATAATATCTCCTCTGAATGTCAGACACTTGGGAACAATCCCATTTAAAGAATTCTATCATCTTGGAAATGGTATCCCCAAAAGAAATCTCCTAAAAAGGAGATTCAGGACTATCAGACTCCTCTTCCTCAGAGCCATAATCCAAAGGGGATAGAATCTGGATAGAATAGGCCAGGGGTTCCTCATCAGAATCATCTTCTTCCTCAGAGAAATCCTGTTCCTTAGATCTCTTGAGAGGGGAAAATGACCAAGAAGGAACCAGAACACAGACCCACTGAGGAGGCTTCAAGGCCATAAGAGCATTGAACAAACCCTGTGTAAAATTCTGCCATTCACTTTGAGGGTCCTTAGGAGCAGAAGAAATATGTTTTGTCTTTTGCTTCTGTTTTAAAGGGATGTCCACCTTATGAAATGTGGAAGACTCCAATGCTGGTCAACACTCAATAATCGTAGCTGGGACTTCCTCCCTAACCAGTTTCTGAGGAACCTCCCTTGGCCCTTCAGTGATAATCAGCCTCAGTTCCCTCTGAGCATCCAAAGCAGACATCTTCAAGGCATCTGAGGACATGCGAGAAGCCGGATCCATGCTGGCCTCCGAACCAGTCGTGGCAGAGGAATTCAGCCCAGGAACCAGGTGATCCTCAGGACTTTCACTTGCCTCAAGAGAAACATCCAATGGAGGAGGCACAGCTGAAGAATATGATCTGACTTTTTTGGCCTTCTTCGAAGACGGTTGACCCTCAGGCCAGGAAGTACCTTCCACAGAGTCTTTTGCTAAAAGCTTTATATGCTAGTTTTCAAGATAAATGGAGAGGGATGAAAGACGACTATGCAAGGTCTTTGGAACAAAAGCCTGACAAATAGTACAAGCACCAAAACAAAACAAGCACTTCTTGTGATGGTCTTTATAGGGAATCTGTCTCCCACACTGGCATTTACCCTTTCTGGATGACATAAAACCCCACAACAAAACAACTGCTAAAAGCAAAAAACCCCAATGGGACACTTATCTGAACAGCTAGGTAAACCAGCAATGACTCAAGTGATCAGACCGGCAATCAAAGATGGTGTTTGGACTGGTGGCAAAGAAGTCCTTTATGCCCTATGCCTTGTGCGGGGAGCATATGTGTGATGTACGGTGTATCATTAACAATCTAAAGGCTTTGGTATAGTGGCTGGACGTTGGGCCTCCCTTTGCAGGGGATCCCTCGTTAAGAATACTGCAACAGTAAAATGGAAGGACATCATGGAATACAGGAGATGGGGGTGAGTTTTGTTTTTCTCTAGTACTGTGTGATATTGGAGTTGGTATATTTTAGTTAGGTGGTATATGGGGGGATTGCAAAGATATGCACTCAACATACTATGAGAACCTGGATACCCCATGTTATTAATCATACAACTATAGTTTACTGGTATTGCATTTATTGTTTGAACCATTCATGACAGAAATGACGAAATGTGTTGTGGCTACATCACACACGCACACACGCACACACACACACACACACACACACATCAATATATAAACACCAAAATCTAGAATTCAAAGGGGAAAAAAGTGAAATTCATTTAGCCAAGAGACTTGAATGCTTAATTGATTTCTATTGTGAACAACTGTTTTCACTGCTACACACAATTTCATCAGTGTTAATAAAACAAATGTCCCATGATATTGCATGCATAATTCTTCCCATATGATCAGACCATATAATGACACCTTAAAGGCCAGAATTCCAACCAGTAAGCATCTTTTTTAAAACATGTACTCATTGAATATTCATGCATGTGTAGCTAACCCTGGTGCAAATAATGCATCAGTCAGAATTACCTGTCTATTTTCCTTACTACTTAAACACACCACTTAAAATATAAATTAGTCTAGTAGGTATGACATAATAAATGCCAGCAAAAGTAAGCATAGTATTAGAATCTGAAAGAGAATGTTTATATACTGTCAATGTCTCCAATATTCAGTCTCACACTGTATAGGCCCCTGCCTGTTATACTGTGCCTGCTTGCCAGACAGGCCCACATTTTTTTTTCTCTCACTCCCTCCATCTCTCTCTCTCTCTCTTTCTGATCCTCCCTTTTATAAAAAGGGGGTGTGGCTTTTTCCACCAAGGACAGGTGTGGCTGCTCCTTCCAGACTAACCCAAGACTGCAAAATGAAAAAAGCTGCACCAAGCTAACACACAGTAAACATTTATTCAAACAAACATGAAGTGGTAAGCGCTTTCACAACTACTGTTGCTTCATCAGACATAACCTGAAAATAGCAAAATGCTTATATAGGTACAATCAAAGAGCCAATATACCTATTAATTTGAATTGGCCAATAGTGTCATGTCACATAGTACCAACAATAGAATAACAATTAAATAAAAATTAAATAAAAAAACTAAAATTGTTAATAGGCATTACCATTATAATTTGCTCAAATGCATAAATTAAACATGTATATACACACACACACACACACACATATATATATATATATATATATATATATGTATAAAAAATAAATAAAAATATGTATAATATATGCATAAAAATAGATAAAACCTGTTAAAAAAAGGTTAAAAAGTTTTTAAAAAAGCAGAATTAATGTTTAAGTCGTCTAACCTTTAAAAAAGGAATTAAAGAGGTAGTGCCATTGAACATGAACAAAAATGGATTCTTAAACTTAATGCTGAGAAATATCCTGGCCTAAATGGCACTATCTCTTTAATTCCTTTTTAAAGGCTAGACGACTTAAACATTAATTCTTCTATTTTAAAACCTTTTTAACCTTTTTTAACAGGTTTTTATCTATTTTTATGCATATATTATACACATTTGATATATTTTATATATATATATATATATATATATATATATATATATATATATATACATGTTTAATTTATGCATTTGAGCAAGTTATAATGGTAATGCCTATTCACAATTTGTTTAGTTTTTTATTTAATTTTTATTTAATTGTTATTCTATTGTTGGTACTATGTGACATGACACTATTGGCCAATTCAAATTAATAGTTTTTTTGGCTCTTTGATTGTACCTATATAAGCATTTTGCTATTTTCAAGTTATGTCTGATGAAGCAACAGTAGTTGTGAAAGCGCTTACCACTTCATGTTTTTTGAATAAACGTTTACTGTGTGTTAGCTTGGTGCAGCTTTTTTCATTTTGTTAATACTTTTTCTGCACCTTGGTTTTACCCTTAGCCGTTTCTGTGCTCTTTATATTTCATTTTTATTTGGTGAAGGGGCACACATTATTTATGGAGGATAATTCTACTGAGCAGTCCTTGAGTGGACAACATCATCGTTTCTTAAGAATTTTAGATGTTCCACTGAACCCTTTACTGAGTACAGATATTCGTGCTTGTACAGATGAAGTTTTTTCTGCTCAACAGCGTTTACCAGAATTTTTTCAACTTTATAGAAATCTAGAGAATTTGATGTACAAATATAAAAGATTGCAGTGGCAGCGGCTGCATCTACAAGCTTCTCTGGAAGCCAAGATTATTCCACGCGGTTTAAGGATACTAAACATGCCTACATATGGAGATACCTATCCTGCATTACTTTGTAAGTGGCAAGAGCTTAATTTACAATTTAGCTCTAGATACATGGAACTTTTACTTGAGTTTTTTTTTCACCTAAAGAGGCTGATTTTAAGTCTGAGATTATTGCACTTGAGACAAAGATTACTGACAGTTTCTCTTGTGATATTACCCTAAATAAAATGGATCAACTACAGGACAGCATTGTTTCTTATGAAAAGAAACTTCAAAGTGTTAAACTATCTAAGGTTAACAGAGATAAAGCAGATTTTGCAAAAAATAATGTTTTTTCATGGCCCAGAGATGTGGTTACTAGATCAAATCAAGAGAATGGAACTTTTAAAGCAAATTCTATCAACGTCACCTCACAGGAACGTATGCTTCATTCCTCCAATGTTTCCAGCTCCACTTCCGGTCCTTCGGATGAGAGGATTGCTGTGGCACTTGAATCTATGAGCGCCGAAACTGGAGACCCAATTGCCCATGTTTCTCCTGCTTCATCTACTTCGGGCAATCTAACAACTCTTGTACCAATTAGCATAAATCTGGTAATTCGATGAGACCCACCAGTGCGTCGAAATTTGAATCAGTAATGCTGCACACTTCTAGCGTCCCCTCAGGATCTATTGTACGAGCTCAGGGATCAGCAGATGATACCAGTGTTTTTTTAGACAGAACCAAGAAAGGCGATTATACACTGAAGGCAGCACTACCGTACAGAACATGCTTAAGAAGCATCTCACAAAACAGAAGGATGCCCAAGAACCATTCTATGGAGGGAACTGTGCAACAGCCCAAAAGGAGACGAATATAGTCTCAGTTTCGGTAATTAACATTTCATCTTTTAGTTTGAATGCTGAACAGCTTAGTCTTTTACATAAGGGCCTGTCTTTCATCCCTGCCAGAAAAGCTGATATTGCAGAGATGTTAAAAGATTTAAGACTATTGGGTAGGAGTCTTTCACTTAAATATTTATTTCCTGCGGATTCAGCAGGTTTATGTAATAAGAATTACACTTATAAGCAACCAAGTACTTTTGTTCCAGCAACGTCTGCAGGAATACAAAGGTTTATTGACTCTTGTGAAACTGCTTTTAGGGATGTGAATGTATTTTCTACCAATAGTTATTCTTTTTGCAATTTGACAACAGATGAATATAGAGCTTTACAAGATTTAAAAACTTACACTCGATTATCAAACAAGCAGATAAAGTGGTGGTATAGTTTTATTAGACAAGGATCTGTGTATTAGACAAATGGAGAAACTTTTATTTAATACACACACATACCGATGTATTTCTAAGCCTGCAGTGAATGCAATTGTTGACAAAGTGTCTTTTCTGATTTTTGATTTATTAATCACTGATTTGATTGATGATTCTCTGTTTAAGTATTTCAATGTTTATAAACCAGTTGTTCCCAGGGTTTATGGCTTGCCCAAGGTCCATAAAGATTTGTGTGTTCCACCTATGAGACCCATTGTTTCAGGCACTGGTTGGTGCACTGAACCTCTCTCCATTTATGTTGAAGGAATTCTACATGGTTTCTTGGAAGGCTGCCATAACATTTTAAGAGATACTAAGATGTTTTTGGAATGCTTACAGGATAGGATTGATAGTATGGATAGTAATGTAGATTTTGTCTTTGTCACAATGGATATAGAATCTTTATTCACAAGTATTCCCAACTCATGGGGCATAGACAGAGTCAGAGAATTTTTTACTGCTAATATATGTTATACTAACACTAAGATCCAATTGATTTGTAGTTTATTGGAAATTATACTAGAGAATAACAGTGTCATGTTTCAGAATAATTTTTTTCTGCAGAAAGTTGGCGTGGCTATGGGCACTGCTTGTGCCAATAGCTATGCCAACCTAGCCCTGGTTTGTTGGGAGGGACAGAACATTTTATCTGGTAACAACCCTTTTCTTGGACAAGTGCTTTGGTATGTTTGTTTTGTAGATGATGTTTTTATGCTGTGAAAAGGATGTGGCTCTGATATTATGAATCTTACCAGTATTCTGATTGTAGAACTACTGATGTTGTTTATTTTTGCTTCTGTCAGCAATGTCCTGCATTTTATGTAGGCAAAACTAATGGGATGCTGAAAGATAGAATACTAGAGCATATTAGAGATTAATAATCGTGAGGAATCTAATGCGCTAGCTAACCATGTAATTTGCACTGATAATTCTCACACTTTTAGGTTCGTTGTTATACAACATATACCTAAGAACTTAAGAGGAGGAGATATAGAAAATGTTACAGAGGGGCATGAACAAAAATGGATTCTTAAACTTAATGCTGAGAAATATCCTGGCCTAAATGGCACTACCTCTTTAATTCCTTTTTTAAAGGCTAGACGACTTAAACATTAATTCTTCTTTTTTAAAACCTTTTTAACCTTTTTTAACATGTTTTATCTATTTTTATGCATATATTATACACATTTTTATATATTTCACACACACACATATATATATATATATATATATATATATATATATATACATGTTTAATTTATGCATTTGAGTAAGTTATAATGGTAATGCCTATTCACAATTTGTTTAGTTTTTTATTTAATTTTTATTTAATTGTTATTCTATTGTTGGTACTATGTGACATGACACTATTGGCCAATTCAAATTAATAGGTTTATTGGCTCTTTGACTGTACCTATATAAGCATTTTGCTATTTTCAAGTTATGTCTGATGAAGCAACAGTAGTTGTGAAAGTGCTTACCACTTCGTGTTTGTTTGAATAAACGTTTACTGTGTGTTAGCTTGGTGCAGCTTTTTTTGTTTTGTTAATACTTTTTCTGCACCTTGGTTTTACCCTTAGCCGTTTCTGTGCTCTTTATAACCCAAGACTGCAGCTTCTCACACCCCACAACAGTTGCTAGGAGACACTATACCACGTAACCCCCTCCAGCTCACAGCTATAATAATGAGCATTATTGCCCAGCCCAATCTCACCTTGTCTGACCCACAATTTTATTGGTAAATTTAGAATTCCAGATTAAGAACCACATAACAACATGTCCATCTTGGGAACAGACATGGCACCACAGTTGCCAAATGATATGCACTATTCATAGTGGCAAGAATTTATCAATTTGATTGTTCATTCAAATTCACTTTGCTTTTCTCTTGGTACTGGGAAGAACGCTGGCTTAATGCATTCTGTTTTCTGAGCTTCAGTTTTTCTGCGGTGTTCTATAGTTTCTACTCTTGCTGACTCATGATTGGACTCATTTTCTACAGCTGTCACTTTGAGCTGATATACTGGTGTTTAATGAATTTTGTATTTCTATCTGTATCTCAGTATGGTTCTCTTAGTTCCTTATAGACTACACCCACTGGCCTACTCAGTATAGCCTTGATCTCATTATGGGTAAATAGAGGTACATAATGATTATGCATATTTTAGTTAAGATGGCATGTTTTAACAGCAGTTTTGAGTTTTGTGTCTCTAATTCACTGTATTCACTATACTTCAAACTAATCACAACACTCTGCTTTATCATTTCTGCTATACTGGACCAGATTTTCCCACTTAGCGGACATATGTACGGCCATGTTTTCTATGACCTCCAGTTCCATGAACTGTGACTCAGTCAATGTCCTTACCCTGAACTTTAATCTACTGAGAGACTTTCCTTTTTTGTATGAAGTTAGGCACATACTGGTTGTCCATTTTACCAGTTAACATTCTCTCTTCTTCCTATATACCACATGTACAAGGTCCTTATTGTTTTCAGATTTTTGTTCCAATTTTGGGATACATTGATTGCGTTATTAAGAAATTGATATCTGCTCCTATGTGTTGCTTGACAGATAGTCTGTTTGAGGTTCCCACTGACCAGTGTCATCTGATTACTTCCCATTTATATTTTTAGACTTCTTTTAGTTGTAAACAAGACAAATCTACTTCATTACTTCATTGTTATGAGCATCAGTCTGTATACAGTTGTCAGCCCTGTTTCAGGGGTCTTGAAGTTGTTCTTTTAGTGACTAATTCTTAGCTTGTTTGTTCTACTTATTTTTTTAGGTCAAGCAGGGACCTGTAAACCTTGTTGCTCCAGCCACAGGTTTCCTTTTGTAAACATCCAATGTCAGTTTGCATTTGTGACTTACTTTTCTTTCGTCTCAAGTTCCAATTCCAAGTCACTTTGTTCTTTTTGTTTCTGATTTTGACATCTCTTGACAACACTTTCAGGCTTACATTGATATTTGACTGCCCCCACTTGTACGGAAATTTTATAGACCCTACTGGACACATCAGGCTTCTCTTTATTCTACTTTGCCAAGTCTCTTAATACAGTAAAAATTTCCGTCACTTTACTTTCAGGTTCAGAAAGTATCTGTTTCTACAAAATAGTAAGCTCTTCCTACTTAAAGAAAACACCTTGTAGCTGTTTTAAAATTTTTATACTCAATATTTTTTTAATTTCATCTTCCAAAATTATATAGCGTTGTGAGTTACATTTACTTTATATTGTTTTTGGCTAGCCCTTTGTTGCACCAACATATTTCCTGTAACAAGCAACAATGCCTTTTCTACAAGTTCTTATTTCTTAACAATACTCGGGTTCTGCCCTTCAGCACCATTTATTCCATTTCACTTAAAAGCAGAGCCAGAATCACTGCTTCCAGCGAAGAGCTCACTTTCCATATTTACAATACTGGACTACAAATCATTTATTTAATCCTTCCTGTCAGACACTCTCTGGCACATATTTACTCCTTCCTGTTAGTGAACTTTGGCACATACTTACTACTTCCTGTCAGAGACCCCCTGGACATACTTACCACTTCCTGTCGGAGACCCTCTGGCACATACTTACTCCTTCCTGTCAGACACCCTCTGGCACATACTTACTCCTTCCTGTCAGACACCCTCTGGCATATACTTACTCCCATACTTACTCCTTCCTGTCAGTGAACTCTGGCACAAGGTACTGTCCTTCTGCTGCGCAGGACATAGCTGGCCGACATCACTTTCTCTGGTTAATTCATACTGCTGTTCCTCACCAGGACTTAGTTGTTCTTCTATAATAGCAGCACAAGTGCTGTTTTGCACATGACATCATTTGCTTTTTATTTTCAGTATAGGCAACTCACAACTGGTTTATCAGGTTTCACACAATTTTCCTTCTTTGGCTATTCACAGTTGAACCCCTTTTACTTTCCGAGGATTTATTTTCAAAATCAACACTTATTTTTGCCTTACTCAGCAACTAACACTCATCTTTCAACTTCCTGTCAGAGGACTTAACATTTTAGAATCAATGCATTTTCTTGTGTTTCTCAGCAATGACACCCCCCTTCCTGTCAGAGGGGTTACCCTTTTAGAATCAACACTGCTTTATTGCTCTACTCATCATTAGACCCCCTTTTGGCTTCACGTAAAAACATCAGCTTATATTAACTTTAGTTTCACAAAATGGACACAATGTTTTGATAAAGTCATTTTGTCACATATAGCTTTTGTCACGTCTCTTAGCACCCTTTAACTCCCACAAAGGCTCACTTTTATTGCTAGTGTAAGCCTCCATATGGGCACAGGGTAAATACTGTTGTGGACTGGACACTCTGAATTGGCCATACGTGTGTGTTCATAGCAGTGTGTGGTGTGAGAACTACTGTGGCAGGACTAGCCACCTAGCAGTGTTAACCTTGGCTCTACTCATGATTGTCACTGTTGAAATGACACCCCATCCCCATGTGCAAAAGTGGGAAAAAGGTTTATGGATTGATTGCAACTTGCTTTTAAGTCCACAGTTTACAGCAGTTTCTATCAAAGTGGCATACTTTCAGAATCAATACAGTTCTCTTCAGAAAGGAAAGGCAAACAGCCAGTTTTGCTTACTTTAAACACAGAACAATTCACAAATGCAAAGAAATATCTGATTCATTGTTACTACATACCATACTCTGAATTTGTTTGAACAGTTTAAAATTTCATTCTGTACACTACAGAGTTATCAGCCTTACATTCTAATTTTCTTTTTCAACATGAAAGTCTCCACTCATGGACTACTTCTTTATATATATATATATATATATATATATATATATATATATATATATATATATAATTTCTTTATATGCTACAAGCTTGCCCACTACTTCATAGAGCAACCAACAAAATGCAGATATACTACTGGGTTTATTTTGTGCAGCAATGCCCTTGAAGTGTTTCACAAATACCATACAATTAATTTCAGTGGCACCTTTTACATATTGCTTAGACTTTACAGGTAAAGCATGCAGTATAGTGTAACACTTTTTCCCTAAATATACCCATGTATATACACTCTACAAATGTCTGACTTATTTTCTCAGGAAAGCCAGAAAAATAATTCTCAGCATAGCAGTGAATATAGACTTTGGATTGCCACAACATTTTTCAAGACTGTGCAATCTTCTCAATTGTTCATGATTTAAAGTGGTATCCCTGATTTTGGTTCAAGCTTATCTTCCTAATCCCTGCTAAAACTGGTAATTTTGGGAGAAAAAGAGATGGATTGTATTTAATAATTGACAATAATTACAGTTGCAGACTTCCTTTGTTTCAGGAAATGCATAGTAATTAACATTCTCTTATTCTGTCAGCTGGTATTTAAAAGTGACCCTGATTGTCCTGGATTATTTCTGGATTTGTCCCTGCTTCTGGAGGATTTATTGGGATAAGCGCCTTCATCTTTGCAAACTTCTTCAGATCCAGTTATAAGAGGTGGATGTGAAGAAGTATACAAAGACAAAAGCATTTATCCCACTAAAACCTATAAAAGGGATGATGAGTAGTCAGTCTCTCTTTTGAAGTGGGAGGATTTTGAACTGGCTTCCTTTAGAAATAAAATAATTTAATTGAAGGGATTGTTCTAAATACTTCGACTTTCAAAAATTTTGTGTTGGAATTTTGGATCGTTCTGATGCATACTCCCTGTATACAGCCAGGCAGAATTGAAGTTACTAGAGTCCTCACCCACAGTGACCTTTGACTGTCTGATGTAGGAGACTGAAAGCTATGCCTCTATATCAGTAAATGCTTCACTTTTTAAGCAAATTATTCTCCACACTTTGCATTACCTAGGACAATTTCCACAAGTTTTCCACAAGTCACAGTTAATTTGACAGCACAATGCTTTATAGTCGATACAGGTTTGCAATTTTACTTGCCTCAGTAATTCCACTGCAGAAGCAGCTCTGGTATAATGAACTCTGTCCTCTCCTGTAATTGTATTTTTTTTTCCACAGCAAAAACATACAGTTAAAGGATTTGAAAGCCATTAGCGAGATATTCTAGTACCAATATTGTCCTGCAATCTTGCGCTCTGCCCCTTAATTTAAGTTGAGCTGCAAAAGAAAAAAAAAGTCCATTCCAGATCTAGCATTCCTAACTTAAGGAGCAAGCCAGCTAGGTCCATTCTTCATAAGCAGGCATACTCCTAGAGGAGAAAAAGAAAGGTTCTGTTCTCTGATTTAATCACTCATAACTCAAGGAGGAAGCCAGGTCCATTCTTTCCACTACAAACAAAGCTGTTCATAAACTGTGGCAACCTACTTGCTACATTTTCAAGAAACAGTTTGCTATACATTATGTCATGCATGGTGCACTGAAGTGCTTCAGTTAGACCTAAAAAAGCAATTTAATTTTAAAGTGTAGCAAAGAGCTGTTCCAGTTTATGCAACACAGTGAGCACTAAAGCATTGCTTCAGATCAGACCAAAAGTGCCCTATCAGCATTAAGGAATGTCAGTAATGCACTGAAGACCTGATTACATGCCCTAACACTTTGCACCCAGGGTGTCTGTCCCCTTCACCCCACCATAGCTATGCTTTTGATAATAAGGATTAGACTAGTAAGAGTTTGGGTACTTACCATTTAGAGCAAGTATGTTGTGAGCTGCTATCATGCGAGGACTTGTGGTAGGCCCATATGTTACAGTATGTCTGGTATGTGGCATTGTATGTGGTATGGTATGTAAGCCTTTCCAATTAAATAAGACTACATGAAGTTGTGCAGTTAGTACATTATTTAACCACAGCATATCATGTAATGGTTTTAAGAAGTCTGCGCTTCACATAACTGATTTTGAAAGTGAAATTATCAAGAGTGTGGGCAGAGAGTTAGAGCAGGACAACAGGGAATTCTATTGGCAGGATGACTCGGTTGAGCTACTCCATGTCCAGCTGACCATAGACAAAATCTGCCACCATATCATCACTAGCTACAGGTCCCCAACTATGAACCATGAAAATCACTCTGCATACCTAAAGTTTACCATTCAGCCCCACACACTACTCATGGGCAAGAACAAGGTGAGAAATGCGTGTTTCTTTTTGATTCCTGACACGTGGCTGCATGATGAGATAAATGATGCAGTAAACGTAGAGAATGTTACGCTATTTCATGCAGACAGAAAACATACACTGTGCGGGAAGGCCAGGGGAGGTTGCGTCTGCATCTATATTAACAAAAGATGGTGCAGCAACTGTGAAATCATACTGTCACACTGCTGTGAGAATTTAGAGTCCGTGTCCATTAAATGTAGACCATTTTACTTGCCCAAGGAGCTGAATGGGGTCAGTGTAACAGTGGTGTATATCCCACCTCGTGCTAATACCACTGAGGCTCTAAATAAACTATGCAATCACATGGGTGAGCTGCAGCGCAAATATCCTGACTTTACATGTGGCAGCTGGTGACTTTAATAAAGCAGATCTGAAAGAAGTACTCTCACATCACCATCAGTATGTGGACATTCCTTCAAGGGATGATAATATCCTGGACAAGGTGTACATCACCATCAGTATGTGGACATTCCTACAAGGGATGATAATATCCTGGACAAGGTGTACATAAATTTAAAGAAAGCTTATAAGGCACTGTAACTTCCACAAATGGGAAACTCTGACCATTATACCATCTTGCTATTGCCAGCTTACAAACCTGCATTGGTTAGAGAGAACCCCACAAAGAAAGAAATCAGGGTATGGCCCGAGGGGCTATGGTGGCCCTTCAAGACTGCTTTCAAAGAACAAACTGGGATATGCTTAAGGAGGCAGCCACAGGGAATCAGCATCTCAACCCTGATGAATACACTGAGGTAGTGATTGCATACATTTCAAACTGTGTTGATGGGGTAATAAATACTAGGAGTATCACTATTAGAGCTAGCCAGAGGCCATGGCTCACCCCTAAGGTATATGAGCTTCTGAAGGATAGAAACACAGCTTACAGGGCTAAGGACAAAACATCCCTAAGTGTAGCAAGAGGTAATCTGAGGAGGGGTATAAAGGAGGCTAAGACGGAGTAAGGCAGAAAGGTACAAAGCCACTTTGAAGACATGAAGGATGCCTGGAGACTATGGCAAGGCATACAGGTGATCACTGACTATAAAATCAGGTCAGCACAGTGTGGGGACAGCATCGAATTCCTGCACAGTTTGAACAACTTCTTTGGTATATTTTAGGAAAAAACAACAGGTTGGCACTAAGGCTACCCACTGACGAGAAGGATACATTACTCAACCTCAGCACAGAGGAGGTAACAACAAGAGAACTAAGGAGAGTGAACCCCCAAAAAGGCTGTTGGCCCAGACCTCATACAAGGCAAGGTATTAAAAGGCTGTGCTGATCAACTATGCACAGTGCTCAAGTAAATATTTAACACCTCTCTTACCATGACAAAAGTACCCTCATGCTATAAGGAAACTAACATCATCTCACTACATAAGAAAACCACTCCCTCCAGCCGTAATGACTACAGACCAGTTGCTCTGACATCCACTGTTATGAAATGTTTTGAGTGGCTGATCAAAAAGCATGTTTCATCATGCCTACCTCCTGATTTTGACCCTCTGCATTTTGCGTACAGAGGTAACTGATCCATGGCTGATGCCATATCAGTAGCACTGCACATCTCCCTTGAGCATTTAGAAGGTAAAGACAACTATGTGAGGATGCTGTTCATAGACTTCAGCTCTGCATTTAATATGTTGGTACCAATGCAGCCGATAGAAAACTGGCACATTTAGGAATTAGTAACATCTCTCTAACTGGATCCTGGACTTCCTGACTGAGAGACCACAGAGGGTGAATTCAGGTAAGAACACATCAAAGTGCATCCAGATTAACACCAGAGTTCCACAGGGATGTGTTGTCACCCCACTGCTATTTACCATCCTAATCCACGACTGCTATGCTAAGCACTGGTACAACCATGTCATCAAGTTTGCTGATGACACCACAATCATGGGGCTCATTACAAAGGAGTAATAAAGGGCATACAGAGAGGAGGTGGCATCTCTGATCAGTTGGTGTGAGGGGAACAGCCCTGACCTGAATGTAATCAAGACCAACAAGATTATCATCGACTTCAGGAAAAGGAGGACAAACCGCCCAGTGCTCAGGATCAATGGTGAGAGTACGGACAGGGATAACAGTACAAAATTCCTGGGTGTGCACATATCAGAGGATCTCTTGTAGTCGGGAAACACCAGTCAACTGGTCAAGAAAGCACATCAATGCCTCCACTTTTTAAGAAGTCTAAAAAAAGCTAAGCTTCCTCTTCATATTCTCTCCACCTTCTATAGAGGTGCAATAGGGAGCATCTTCACCTGCAACTTCACAGTGTAGTTTGGAAGCTGCACAGTTACAGAAAGGAAGGCACTACAAAGAGTGGCAAGGGTTGCAGAGAAGGTAACAGGTTCCAGTCTTCCATCGGTGCAACATTTTTATTCTGCAAGAAGCATCCGAAAGGCCACCAAAATAATACAGGGCAACACACTTCCTGCACATGGACTGTTTAAGCATCGGGCAGGAGATATTGCAGCAGCCACTCCAGGACTACAAGATTCAGTAACAGTTTCTACCTTATAGTGATTACACTTCTGAACTCGAGCACTAGTCCCAGGGGTCTGGACACATAATAAGTCAACTTTTATTTATTTGTACAATATATACTCATGTAAGTGCAATATTTATTTATTATATCCATAGTCAGTATTATGTAACTCACGCACATGCAATATTTGGCAAATAACTTAGGCATTTCAATCTGTAGTGTGTTTTGTACTAGCTTAAATAGGGTAGTTAATTTAACTCAGGGGAGGGTATTCTTTTCATATATGAGTGTTGGTAAATGTCTCTGCTCTTTCTTGTTTGTATTGGAAGTAGCTTTGTATTGGTTAGTTATGTTTATTCCTCTACTTGTATGTGTTGTTTCACTTTTCTTTGTAGTCTCAAGAATTGAGCTGATGCACATTTGTTTAGGCTTCATGTGTGTAGTTCTAAATGACAATAAAGTTTACTTTGACTTTTATGGGTGATTTTAACTACCCCTCCACAAACTGGGAAACATAAATGACCACTAACATGCAGGCATAGAGATTCCTGGACTTTGTCAATGCAAATGCTATGGAATAGATGGTCTTCACTCTCACTAGGGGCTCAAATATCCTTGACATAGTGCTCACAAACATGGGGGAATGTTGCACCCCCCTCAGCGTAATGTCCTCACTGGTAAGATTGGATCATAAATCCTTTGAAATAAATGTAATGGTAGAACCTCCATGAAACCCTAAAACCCTAAAGAATTTTTCTAAGGAAAATTACTTTCTATTAAGTGATAGCATAAGTAATTTTAAAGCTGCCCCTAACCCCCAAAACATGGAGGCCTGCACAGGAATATAAATGAATGCCATATACAACCACTTAAACAACTGCATAGAAATGGCAGTACCTGACCAAATTAAACCCTGGTCTAGTCAGAAAAACAAGCCACCCTGGTGAACCTCTGGCATAAATAGACCATACAACAGAAGGAAGAATGTTCTATCTAGAAGTAAGTGTGAGGGTGCACAACAGAGAAAAAGAAATCCTTCATTAGTCTCAACAAGCAAATCAGAGAACTAGTAAAGTCTTCAAAGGCTAAATTTGAGACTAAAATAGCCTCCCAAGCAAAGGATAACCACAAAATATTTTTTAGTTATGTCAGAAATCTGAAGAGAAACACTCAACAATGTGCTGAGTTGACTGTAGATGGCGCTACCTATACTCAGCCAGAAGAAATAGCAAACCTGCTGGCTGATAAATTCAGCTCAAACTCACCCCCTCATCACCTCCAGTCACGCCCCATGAAATACCCCCTGTGACGTCCCACCACTGGACCAGTAATAAAGGAAACTCAATCCTCACCACTAGCACCAGTGAGTGACGTACATTGGGAGGATGAGAAGTACACATACAGTATTTCCAGATGCAGCTCTCTATATCAAGTGTAATTTTTCCTTAAGAGCACACAGGGACCACAGTCAAGTCAGTGACTGGTTTCTCCCTCTTTCTCCAGATCCCCTAAAAGATTCCCCACTGGCACAGTTATAGAGTTGAGATCTCAGCTGAGTGACCAAGCCAAGACCTCGAGCACTCTCCCCATCCAACCAGTGCTTCGTATCCCTGCCCAAGTAGCAGACACACACACTCTTTGAGTTTTGATTTACACATACAGACACACCTGGGAAAGGCTCGCACAGGTTTACTTACTATGCCCCCTTCTGCCCAGATATAAGGTAGTTATCACTGCCACCAGTCACTCTTTATCAGCTACTTTAAGGCCCTTTACAAAGGGTGTCCAATCTTACTGTGTAATGTTACTATTAATACAAAGGTTAGTTTGACCAAGAGCAAGGTTATTAGGAGTGGTCTACACAGTGTCACCAAGTAAATACACAAGTACTCTCAGAACTTAAATTTCTCTACACAGATCAGCCACAATGAAAGGTTTAAATATATTTAATAATAAATAATAAAAGAACAAGGCAATGCTAAATATATATTTACAGTGGCATCAGAGTTCAAAATCACAGGAAATATTTAAAACAACATTGCAGGACAGTGTCAAATAAATAAAAAAAATCTAAGCTAAACTTTGCTATATTCCTGACTATATCTAAGAGAATTACTATACCCTAGTTAACATACTTAAGAAAAGCAAGGCAGATGTGGTAAATAGATCTTCTAGCTGATGTTGTCAGGTCAAAGACAGAATAAAGAATGCTGTCTCTCTCTCAGAGACTCATCAAATTGATATCTCAAATATTACTACTGGGATAGCTTGCAGAATGACATCATTTCATGTCATCTGACTTCTAGTCCCCAGGCCCAAAATAACCATTGATGGCAGCTGGTAGCATTTAGCATCTACCTGTAAAAATACATAGACAAGGGCTTTTCCTCATATCTTTGGCAAATGCAGGAAGTCATAAAACAATAAAACACTTCCACATCTCAAGCCTAGTAATTATTTTGCCTTAAAGGCAACAGAGATAACTCCCTAGTGCAGACATCCTGTCTCTTGCTGTCATAAAGTAATTTAATTTCAGCTATTTTTCTGACGTTTTGCTGGACTGAAGTTAACCTCCTGTATTCCAGTTTCCATTGTTAAAATATATACATTTAAACACTTACAATAGTTTGTGCACATTTCTGTTTTCTTCCAACAGGGCACACTCTGGATACATCCTTCAACTCAGTACTTTATAAAATACCTTTTTTTAACACACGTCTGTACAAACAAGTTTGATATACAAATGACATGCATTACTGCCTTAAATAACTGTATAGTAGAGTAGAAAAATAATGACTGGTAAACAGACCTGTCACTCAACTTGCCTAAATTATTTATAATTTTCTGATAGGGGTTATATGTCTTTTTTTTTCTATGGAGCTTTCCTCTACAGGTCCCCTTAATGAATGAGTCCTGTCCACCTGTGGCCAGGTCAGTTAAGAAAATGAAATAAATAAGCATCATGTATGCAAAACAGATTATTATGCAAGTAGTACCAATACTAAATAGATTACTATGCACTGCACTGAGTTTGCACACTACTGGCTCGTGTTATATTCCCAGTAATCAGAATCGTCTTGGCAACACTCCTGCAGCACTCCTCTTTATATGCTGAGACAACCCACTGCTACTATGACTGTATTCAAATTTGTCTGCAAATGTTACTGTATATTAAACATAACTTATTAAGCCATCTGTTTATATAATTATGGTATTTACTCATTACAGCTTTACTGCAAAGTTTATATCACTGCATTAATGTGTTATTCATAATATTTCATGTATCATATTTTATTATAATGTTCTTTTACACATTCACCCTAGGTCACAGCTGAAAAGAGCCCTCTGAACAGTTCACTTGCCCAGTTATCAAAATAAGCTAAAAAATTACATTTGCTTGCTGTTCTATTTCCCATTTAAGTGAACTTTTGGATGTTTTAATTAGTTTATGTACTCACTGCATGACAAAGGGATTAATTATATCTACAAGTATACCATGAGCTCTGATGTCTGTGCCACAGTGTTTAAAGTCAAAGCTAAATATGTAATGAGACATACCTGGCTTTGCACAAAGCATGAACAATTTTTAGTCTCTTGAAAACTAAAGCTCTCTGTTGAACACATTCCTTTTCAGAAAGCTCATATACAATCCTTAAGCATCTGTTGTTAGGAAAGTAAAAAACGTTTTTACATTTATGCATTTATGAAACATCTTTTCTGTGTCTGTGACCTGTACAATCTCCCCATCCCTTTGAGATGTTCCACCCCAAGATGACCTCTAATTGGTATAATTTAAAATTCCCAGCTTAGCGTTCCAGTAATGGTGCTTTCTTCACATTACCCTATTTAATTGTCCAGTCTTTTGCTGTATTGTCCTTGTTTTGTCAATATCTTAAAATCACCTGACCGCATTCATTTCTCCAAATTCAGCTTCCTGCTCAATGAAGCTGATACATTTTGCATCATTCATATTATTTTTAATTTATATATGTATATAGGCAAAGTGCTGTAGCGGGTAGTGTTGTTAGCTCACGGCAAGAGATTCTGCAGTTCGTTTCTCAACTGATATACCTTCTGTGTGGAGTCTGAATGCCCTATCTGTGTTTCTGTGGCTTTCCCCAGGCGGTCTGGATTCCTCTCACATTCCAAACACATGCAGTAGGTGTTTTAGATGCACTAAACTGACCATAGGTCTGCATGTGTATATGTGGCATGGAAGATCAACCACTGAAGAGCTAACTACCCTGAAGGGGGAATATTGGCAGTAGATGGTTGTCACTGTTAAAGTGACATCCCCAATCCCATATGCAAAAATGGGGAAAAAGGAGTTGTGCGTGGATATATATATATATATATATATATATATATATATATGTATAGTTCCCTTTTACAAGACTGAATCCCCACATATTTGAAATTTACAAGATGAAGCCAAAATTCTCAGATCCTGGAAGATAAAACTATAAAAAAACACCTGACACTGCACTGCCCCAGCAACTTATATATTCCAGATCTGAGACTGCAACCCAGTGGGAAAAGGACTAATACCATGATCTGTGCTGTGTCACAATCCCTCACAGTCCAGGTCTTTGCAAAAAGAAATACAGTATTGCTCCTTCTTACAAGTTCAGTCTTCCAGGATTTGAGTTTTTTAGTTTGATCTTGTGATTTTAGAGTATATATATATATATATATATATATATATATATATATATATATATATATATATACACATACATATAGATGTAATGCAGTTGATCAAACTACCAACTACACTGACATCCAGGATATCAACCTAGTTATATAAATTCAACAAAGGTTGACATGTTCTACCCGTGCTGTGGAGACTATCCTGGAGTGGAGTTAACCAATTTCTATGGGAGAGTGCAAGCCCTCTGCACTTCCCATACCCCCAACACCCCCTGCTAATTATATATACTAACTCTGAGATCACAATCCCTGGTGAAAGGGAATATTCCTCTACGCAAGGATTATCGATCTTGTACACCTCTCATTCATCTGTTTTCATTATCAGGATGTCGATGTACCCAGTAATTTGACCTACCACCCACAACCCAAATCAGACTTAAGCAGTGGTGTGTGCAATGCGTACTGTGATCTGTAGTGTGTAAGACTAGATAGGTAGGGGTTCTAATCTCACTCCAGCCCACTTGCTGTTTGTGTGTGTGTGTGTGTGTGTGTGTGTGTATGTGCATCTTCCTTCCAAATATCTATAGCTATAAAATTCTACTTAGTTATCCAATTTATACATGCTTTTCAGTTCGGCCAGTGCAATTTATGAAATATTTATTTAGTTTGTTTAGTGGAGTAGTACACTGATCACAATAGACCATTTGCAGTAGACACAGCCAGATGTGATGCATCAGAAAAGGTAATAAAAACGTGGAAATTTTTATTTTTTATTTTATAGTACTTGAATGGAATTTTTTATGTAATATTAATTATTCCATGTTGTAAATTAAATGGATTTAATTTTAAAACCAGTAAATGCTATTTCTGTTCATTTTATATACATGGACCATGTTTTTCAGACACAGTGAGTGCTTTTTCAATAATCTAAGAGTGATTCTAAGACCTATAGATCAAATGAAATGACAAATACTTAAAATTTAAATCTATGATTTGTCTGGTGTTCTACTGAAATTGAAACTCCTAAAATACAAGCAGTTCCATAATCTACCAGTTTTTCAAATTTTTTTTTACTGATTTTGATCTGCTGTGCTTTCAAGTGGTATTTTCTTTCTGTTTTTTAGTCACTGGACTGGATCTTTGGGGAGTTTTAGTAGCAACAGGTGTTGTCTGTACACTATACTGCACAGTGGTAAGTTTATTTGTTTATCATAAAAATGACAATCCAAAACTGTGAGATTTAGAATTTTAAAATAAAATTATTGGTTTGTTCTGAAGACATGAAAAGCACATAAAAGACACAACTAACTTTTATCTTTTGTATGACAGCTGTGTTTGCATTTTGTAAACTGGAACTTAATGAGTTATTTTGTTTAGGTGCAGTGAGCTGCATGTTCTTTTCCAGCAAATTAATTTAAAACTAGCAGCTGAAAATGGCTTTCAAAAATCAGAATTTATATGAGGATTGACCATTGACCATTCTGTTGCATATTTAAACTAATAATTTGTGATTCAGGAGAATCAGAGTATTAAGTAGGGAAGTGACAATCTGTGAATCCTACTGTAGTAAAAGGGATTGCTTTATGTAAAAAAGAAGCCTTTTCACTTCAAGATCAGAACAGAAAACAAAATGTTTTAATTCATTTAACAAGTAGCAATCTAAGAAATTACTGTTTTAAGTGGCAGGAAGGTATAATGTCAATGACTTCACCCTCCCCAAAAATATATGTTTGTTCCCATACACCTTTTTACATTAATCCTGTATTTTACTGTGGGGGAATGGGCAAATGTGACTGGTGCAGAATTCCACTTAGGTACAGCACACAACAGTATTAAGGTAGCTACTTCAGTTTGTATATAAACTCTCTAGATAAAAATGCATTCTATCTATTTATCTGTCACTTTGTTTAGGTAAGTGGGCTGGTCTTTGAGCACTATTCAGCAAAGTGGCAAGATAATCAGCAAAGATGTAACAGATAACAATCACTTAAATAGTAAAGATACAGTGGAATCTAAAAACATAGCCTAGAATGCAAGAAGA
Organism: Protopterus annectens; assembly: GCF_019279795.1. Lineage (NCBI taxonomy): Eukaryota > Metazoa > Chordata > Ceratodontiformes > Protopteridae > Protopterus > Protopterus annectens. The sequence goes on from NC_056739.1 coordinate 10,484,194, forward strand.
AAATGCAAATGATAAAATGCAAAAAGCAAAATAAACAGTACAGTTTAAATCGGGTCTATATCACTTTGTCGAATCACTAATGAGCGAATACCCATTAGTCAAACCTTTTTTAATCAAAGCCATTAATCATCGACCACCGTTTTAATCAGAATTTTAACTAGGGCAAACCAACAGTAGGCCAACCAAAAGACCATGAAAAAAATCATAAAAGTTAAAACCTACCCAGGTGGGGGGCTATGCCCCCCACACCCCACCTAACTAAATATACCAACTCTGACATCACACCGCAGTGGGGAAAGGGGCAAATTTCAGATGGCGGCCAACTGTTGGTTTGCCCTAGGAAAAATTTGCCATTCGATGATTAGCAGCTTTGATAAAAAAAGTTTCAACGAATAGGTATTCATTCATTAGTGATGCGACTAAGGGATGTAGACCTATTTAAACCATGACATATACATGAAGAATTAAAAAAATGAAAAAGAAAAAAGAAAAATATAAAATACCATTTACATTGTGAAATACATATAAGGAAATAAAGTAAAACACAAACAGCACAAAGCAAAACTATAGACGTAGTATACACACACACACACATATATATATATATATATATATATATATATATATATATATGGGTCCACTTTGTAATTTCAAAATACTGAAATCTTGAAATTCAGTATTTCGAACATACAAAGCCGCAGATTCACATTTTCAAAACCATCAGAAGCGCGAAATTCAAAATACGGAAGCACAGATATTTTGAATTTCTGCTTCCGTCGGTACGGTGTGTGGATGTTTGGGTTTAATTTTGGTAAGTTTTTGTGTGTAAGTATGTTGGTTAGGGGTTTAGTGTGTGTAAGTGTGTGTTGTGACTGTTATGTGTTTGTTTGAGTGACTGTAAAATGGGTGTGTTTGAGTTCCTTTTGTGTTTCTGTTTGTGCGATCTTGGAATTAGAATATATAAGTAGGGGGGTGTGTGCGGCACATCCCCCCACATGGGGGTTGCAGGATGGCTTGCTCCCCTGTTTATATGCAACTTAGATGAGTTTGTTTGGTTGTGGGGGGATTTGTGTGTATGTTTATGTGTGTACTGTATGTGTAGCGTACTTACGGGATTTTGAATTTCGCAGTTGTGTGTTTTCAAAGTTGTGAGTTGTGGTTGGGTTTTCAACTTTGTAGTTTTGAAATACTGAATTTCGAGATTTCAGTATTTTGAAATTATAAAGTGGACCCATATATATATATATATATATATATATATATATATATATATATAAAATGACTGAACTGAGACAGACAAGTACCTTTACTGAAATAGTATAAGCAATACTGTGTATTTGTACTCTCATATGACTTTTACAGTAATGGAAAGGACTGTCATGTTTATGGGGAGAGCAGAGAGGTGACAAGCAATATAGCCTCAAGTCTTTGCAGTAAAATATTAATTCTGTTGAAAGTAGTGAGTGATTTTCTGAGATACTTAGCCACTTCAAGACTTTATCTACTAGCTGCTCTGCGTGGCAATGGAAGAATAATTTTTTGATTAAGTACCCCTCTTAGGTACATGTGTTCTAGGGTACTGTGGCATGGGGTCCCATTTAAATGTTTAATAGGCAAGGCCTGCACAAGGATTAGTTGTTGTGAGGTGCCAAACACCATCACTCTGGTTTTAGGGTATTGATAGTGATTGTATTATTTGCAATCCAAGTAGATGTTTGACTGCAGGGTTTTATTTAAGATGGAAGATGATCTATTGCTTTAATAATCTTATTATTTTCAGCATACAAAAATGCACTCTCTATGGGAGTTCAGAGGGTAGATGATTTATAAATAGGGAAAAGAATTAAGGGCTTAAAATGGGTCAATGGGAAACACTTTCAGAGAAAGTGTTTGCTTGAATGTTGTTGCCATTGATTCTGCAAGCCCCTCTGGTCAGAGAATTACTGAACCATTAAACAACTTCAGCTGAAAAAGATGCAGGGATCTAAATTCTGAATCTCTGCATCATGATCAGTATTTCTGAAAGCCTGTTTTA